>NC_141011.1:32644509-32915282 GCF_052327205.1 Somniosus microcephalus
CTTCCTTCCCCCCTCCCTCCCTTCCCCGCCCTCCCCCTCCCTTCCCCGCCCTCCCCCTCCCCTCCCCCCTCCCTCTCCCTCCCTTCCCCTCACCCTCCCTTCCCCTCCCCCTCCCCTCCCCTCCCTCTCTTCCCCCCACCCCTCCCCTCCCTCTCTTCCCCCCAGTCGCTCTCTCTCTTCCCCCCAGTCGCTCTCTCTCTTCCCCCCAGTCGCTCTCTCTCTTCCCCCCTGTCGCTCTCTCTCTCTCTTCCAACAACAACATGCCCTCGAAAAAGCCTCGGCACCGCCGGGCACTTCAGCTAGTTAAATATATTCAAGAAGGAGTTAGATATATTTCTTAAGGCTAAAGGGATATGGGGAGAAAGCAGGGACAGGGTACTGAATTTGGATGATCAGCCACGATCTCATTAAATGGCGAAGCAGGCTCGAGGGGCCGAATGGCCTACTCCTGCTCCTATCTTCTATGTTTCTATATGCAGATTAAAGTCACCCATGATAACTGCTGTGCCCTTATTGCACACGTCTCTAATTTCCCGTTTATTGCCATCCCAAACCTCAGCATTACTGTTTGGGTGTCTGTATACAACTCCCACTAACGTTTTCTGCCCCATGGTATTCCACATCATCAGAGCTAATATCCTTCCTTACTATTGTGTTAATCTCCTCTTTAACCAGCAATACTACCCCACCACCTTTTCCTTTTTGCCTGTCCTTCCTGAATATTGAATACCTCTGGATGTTGAATTCCCAGCCTTGGTCACCCTGGAGCCTTGTCTCCGTAATTCCAATTACATCATATCCGTTTACATCTATTTGCGCAGCTAACTCATCCACCTTATTACGAATGCTCCTCGCATTAAGACACAAAGCCTTCAGGCTTATTTTTTTCACACTCTTAGTCCTTTTAGAATTATTATTTACTGTAGCCCTGTTTGATTTACACCCTTGATTTCTCTGCCTTCCACTTTTGCTTTTCTCCTTCCTGTCTTTTGTTTCTATCCTTGCTTCCCTTTCCTCTGTCTCCCTGCACAGGTTCCCAACCCCCTGCCATTTTAGTTTAAACCCTCCCCAACAGCACTAGCAAACACTCCCCCTAGGACATCGGTCCCGGTCCCGCCCAGGTGCAAACCGTCCAGTTTGTACTGGTCCCACCTCCCCCAGAACCGGTTCCAATGTCCCAGGAATCTGAATCCCTCCCCCTTGCACCATTCCTCTAGCCACGTGTTCATCTGCAATATCCTTCTATTTCTACTCTGGCTAGCACGTGGCACTGGTAGCAATCCTGAGATTACTACCTTTGAGGTCCTATTTTTTAAATTTACCTCCTAATTCCCTATATTCAGCTTTTAGGACCTCATCCCGTTTTTTTACCTATATCGTTGGTACCTATATGCACCACGACAACTGGCTGTTCACCCTCCCCCTCCAGAATGCCCTGCAGCCGCCCCGAGACATCCTTGACCCTTGCACCAGGGAGGCAACATACCATCCTGGAGTCTCGTTTGCAGCCGCAGAAACCCCTATCTATTTCCCTTACAATAGAATCCCCTATCACTATAGCTCTCCCGCTCTTTTTCCTCCCGTCCTGTGCAGCAGAACTACCCCTGGTGCCAGGAAGTTGGCGGCTGCTGCCTTCCCCCGATAAGCCATCTCCCTCAACAATATCCAAAGTGGGATATGTGTTTGAGAGGGGGATGGCCACAGGGGACCCCCTGCACTACCTGCCTGCGTCTACTACTCTGCCTGGTGGTCACCCATTCCCTTCCTGCCTGTGCAACCTTTACCTGCGGTGTGACCAACTCCCTAAACGTGCTATCCACGATGTCCTCAGCATCGCAAATGCTCCAGTATGTATCTATTCGCAGCTCCAGCGCTGCAATGCAGTCTGTCAGTAGCTGCAGCTGGTCGTCAGGGACACAGGAAGTGTCCCTTATTTCCCACACAGCGCAGGAGGAGCATGCCACGGGGCCGAGCTGTCCTGCCATGACTTACCCTTTAATTAATTAATCTTACCCCAGTACTGGTGCCAGTGCCCCATGAATCGAAACCCATTTCTCCCACACCAGTCTTTGAGCCACACATTCATCTCTCTGATCTTATTTACCCTATGCAAATTTGCTCGTGGCTCAGGTAGTAATCCAGAGATTATTACCTTTGTGGTTCTGCTTTTTAATTTAGCCCCTAGCTGCTCATACTCCCTCAGCAGAACCTCTTTCTCTGTTCTACCCATGTCATTGGTACCTACGTGGACCACAACTGGATCTTTCCCCTCCCACTCCAAGTTCCTCTCCAGCCCAGAGGTGATGTCCTTAACCCTGGCACTGGGCAGGCAACACAGCCTTCGGGACTCACGCTCTCGGCCCTGTGCCCTGTAACTGACATACTAGCTGGAATTAAGACCTACATGTTAAGAAAATTAATGTTTATATAAAACGCTGAAGAAATATCTGCTAAGAGTAATTATTTCCTCCTATTAAAAGGGTGATTTATTTGGAATAAAATACATTCCCCTTGCACTTTCTCTAAGAATTTACGAGTGCAAAATCGTATCATGGACAGCTTCACACAGTCTGACGCAAACTGGTCTGCCCTTGCCCAAACTTCCACAAACATTTTCGCAGGCATTGGGGAACTTGGATAAATGATCTTAATGCAAGTCAAAATCACAGATGTTTAATATTGAAAAGGAAGGAACTCAATATAACGGGGCAAAAACCACAAACTGCCCCCCTCGACCTCATGCTCTGTAATTGAGGCCCCCTTACGTTACAGCTAGACCTGGAGTTGCTGAAAGAACTTTTAAAGCTGTTGCTTAGTTTCCTGGCGAACGGGAAGGTACCTGGTGAGGAGATCAAGAACTTGTTGCTTGCGGCTTGGAATGGTGGTGAGTGCCTCCACGATCGTACAAGCAGCCTGCCGAGCGGCTTGTGTTGCAGGAGTGAACAGGACCTGAGAAACAGCAAAGTAGGACGGGTGATGTCACTACTCGAATGTAAGACAATGATTTTAGAACAGCAGAGAACCATTCATTCCAGTCTCCCAGCCAATGGAAGACGACTCTCGGCCACCCAGATGAGCAAGTGAAGAATTGCTGCGGGACTCTGGCAGTGTCAGGGGCAGGATTAGAAACACATTACAAAGGTCTGGCAGTGTGTGAAGAATGAACCTGTTCCTTCCAGATGAATTAGCTCACTCAAAAGAACAAAAGATGGCTGAACAGCCACAGGAGGAAAGCTGACTTTGGTCCCTGTTTGAAACCCACAAACTATGACAACCACCTGCCTTAATTCAGGACTGTTGCAGCATTTGAAATACATTACATACACTTCTACAGCAGCAACTTCATTATTGTATTTTGTCTCGATACTTGGTCCCTCAAAGCCTCGCGAACACTGGTTGCTTGCACCCAATCTCACCCCCATCGCTGCTGAAACCCTAATCCACAACTTGAGGATTGATTTCTCAAATAATTACCTCGCAACCTTCCCACCTCCACAAACCTCTGCGAATCCAGAACTCTGGCCCATATTCTCTCCCAGTAACCCTTCATCCCTAGCTCCAGAGGCTTCCCGCGTCCCAGCAAACCAATGTTGAGATTCTTGATTTCAAATGTCGCCATGGCCTGGCCACACCCTCTCTGGGAAACCTCCAGCCACATGTTCCAGCCCAGACCTTCTGCTCCTCTGACCAGTTACTTTAGGGTCTGCATTCCCTGGCTCCATCTTAGGAGGCCGAGCTTAGAGTCAGTACTCCTGCCCTCGAAGCTTTTTCGACGATCTCTTGGAAACATTTTTTTACGCAGCATGTTGTTATGGTCTGGAATGCACCGCCTGAAAGGGTGGTGGAAGCAGATTCAATAGTAACTTTCAAAAGGGAATTGGATAAATACTTGAAGGGAAAAAATTGCAGGGCTATGGAGAAGGCCAGGAGAGTGGGACTAATTGGATAGCTCTTTCAGAGTCGGCACAGACACAATGGGCCGAATGGCCTCCTTCGGTGCTGTATAATTCTATGATACTTCCCATTGCTGTCCCTCGCTGTCTTCAAAAGCTACCCTAAAATTCTCTCTGTGCTTTCAGTCTCTTCCTTCCCAGCCCATAAATTCCTCAACCTCCTGCTTGGAGTCTAAGTCTTCCCCTTTGTGAAGCGCTCACATTCAGCAATGAGGACTGCTACATGAGCTATAGAAAAGCAAGTTGTCACAAGCAAAGATCGACAAGTCCTTGCTTGCAGTCTTCAATTGTTGGGCACTGGGTTAAAGAAAATACAGCATAAAACCTTCAGATTGTGGTGCCAGGCTGGGACCAATTCAAATAACAATAGTCACACAGTCCTGGCTCAGTGATGGTGCATTGTTCGAATGCTGGATCCACCCTGGGATCACCCATTCGTGCAGAGCTGTGTGCGGTACTGAACAAAGGCTCTGTAACTCCTCAAAGTGAAAAAAGGCAGACTACATACAATTTACAGCACAGAAACAGGCCATCCGGCCCAACTGGTCTCTGCCGGCATTAATGCTCTGAATCAATGGCACTTCCAGTGTACTGGGCCACTGCTTGGCTGCTTCTTATATTCCCTGCCCTGACCTGGGGAAAGTTCACTCAGTATGTGAGTGTGCTAGTTACAGCCACGCAATACATCTTAGTGAAGATGATAGGTGGCAATCCTGTGATACACTGCTGTATATAGCCCACACCAGTCTCGCTCTCACACCTTCATCCTCCATCTAGTTACCACCTTTACCCATTACCTGTCTGAGCCAGTTATTATGTCCTAGTTTGAGGTCCAGTGGCGAATTCCTCTTTCCACGTTTGCTCAGGAACTGCTTCCATTTCCAAGCATACTTCTCCATCAGGTAGAGGTGTCGCAGCTCAGTTTTACTCTGCGTTTTTCCTTCAGTGTCCAGACCTGACAAGGGAGGGGAATAAATGCCAAATCTGTCACTGTCCATAGCCGAAAGCTTTACGATAACACAATCATATTTGTCAGAAAAGGCCTAACTAAGGGACTTCAATTCACTAGAATGGCTTGAAAATAAACCCATTGATTTAATCACTTTCTGTTGTGCAAGACTCCTGATTCTGCAGAATCTGCCATCATTTTTTTTGTATTTCTTAAAAAAAAAAGTCGAAATCTCTTAAATATTCAGTGTATGTCTGGAACCACACAGACTTGCAGCTGGCTCACACACCCACTCTCAGTTAGTTACTGGATTCAGGCACACGTCACATCACATCCGGTCAAAGTCAGCAGGGCAAGGACAATGGACCATTATGCAAATTAAGGTAACAGTAATGCAGTGTTTCAATATTCCAACATACTGCACCACAGAACAGTTGGATGTAGATTCACGCTAGCGATTCCTGCTCAATGTGCTTCTGATCTCAGGCACACCATCACAGAAGGTGCTGCCAAGTGGGTGATCAGTTGTCACAAGTAATTCCAGCCTCTTCTAATATACTTGCAACTGGCTGCATCAAAAGGCAGTGCTGATAGAGGCTTGGCAGTAAATTACCTGCTGGAGCCTAAAGTGGGGGAGAATGAAACAAAAGAAAGATCAAAGAAAGGAGGAAAAGCTCAGCAAACTGCTTCAGTCCTTAGAGATTATTTAAATTAGCAAATATCTGTCAGCGTTACTCCTTCCTACTGCTGGAGAAAATGAAGCAATTAAAGGAGTTTTATTTTGGAAATGTTGTGCACAGTAAGCAGTTCGGTTACAGGATTCTGCAGCAGACACAATAACTCTTACCACAGCATTCCAAATGCCCTCAGATTCCTGCTGCCGAAGTACAACAATATTAACAAGGCAATTCTACTCTCCATTACAGCTGTGGTAACTCTTAGAACATACCCACCCGCTCTGAGTAGTACCATTAAAACCTGTAACATGTTGAAAGCAGAAGCCATGAATGAAGGTTGTCTCTACCTCTGGCAGGTAGACACTTCTTCCAGGCCTCATACGATGCTTTGGGATCCTTCTTGAGCCACGCTTGAGCCTGTGCATGTATCTCATTGCTATAAGGTTTGACAGTTGTAAGTGTGTCAACTGAGGTGTCCTGCAGAAGAGAGAGAACATAGCGATAAACCGGAGAGAGAGAAGCAGCTGGCTTAATGTGTTAGATCAGAGAGCAGACGGGTCGACTCAATGTGTACATCACCAGTGAGCAGGTGTACCTTGTTTTTCTTGCTAGTTGGGGCAGGTGGTTTAATCAGTCGTTGTAGAATACGCAGACACATCAGAGTGATGTTCTCAACAACCACTGGGGTCTTAATATTCACAGCCATCAGATACAGACTCAGAGCTACATGGGGGAAGGGGGGGGGAAAGAGAAAGAAAAATAGGGACATTAAAAGGTCCCAATGCAGTAATTCTGAATCTATGTGATCTAGTAATTATGCAAAAACATAGGTTTGAATTGATCTAAACTCTTGCCACAGACTTGTATGTTTTACAATTAAAACAACAGTTAATGGCAATGTTTCATTATAACTTAGAAAATGAGACTGCTTGCTATTGTGAGCTTTATTGAACAAGCTCACACTGAGTTAGACTTACCACATCGGAGTCGCAGCTCCCAGCATGCATCTTCCTTTGAAATTGAATCAGTCAGTAACAGCATCTCATACTGAAGACTGCTGGCCTGAAAGTAGGAACAAACATATCAGTTCAGAGAGAGTGCGAGTATATGTGTGTGTGTGTGTGCGCGCACGCAAGCAAAAGAAGGGGGCTCGCGAGCGAGATTGTTTTTATGCTCAACCAGTGCTCTTGTGTATCCCCACAATTTTCTTCCTCTGAAGCCTTTTAGGACTTCCTTGCAGTTAGCTGGGTGTTGGTACTTGCTCAAGTATCATTCTAATTCTCCACATAATATTTGCATACTGAGTTAGTATGTCCATAGGCCGTGGACTACATCACAGTCAAGCCCAATCCTGTCCTCCCCAGGCGCCACACGCAAGGACAGAAACAGTCTCGTCCATAAAACTGGCCACGCTCCCAGATCAAGTTAATCGCCATTGGGAAGTTCCGCAAACTGCGCTTGTTTGCAGGCTTTCGAGGAGGCTCTAAAAATTAAGCTGGTTCTTTTGGACGCAAGGACTGCTTGCTATTGTGAGCTTTATTGAACAAGCTCACACTGAGTTAGACTTACCACATCGGAGTCGCAGCTCCCAGCAGGCACTTTTAAAAGCTTCTGAAAGTAATGTGTTTTTTAATTTACAAAGAAGCTGACTACTGTACACCAATATAACTAGTAAATGGTGCTATTTTTTTTAAAGTAATTTTCAGTCATTTAAAATCAAGTTACTCACAGGTGGCGGATTGACACCGATTAAAAAGATTTTTTATGCTAAACCCATTTTCAGCTGTATTAATCAAACTGCACAAAGTTACCACTCTTCAATATATCAAGGAATATTTTTTTAAACGATTTTTAAAAATTACGTTTAAGATGCTGCCCGATTGCACTGGCTCATGGCAGATTTTGCATTCGGCGATATGTAAATGAGTTTGAACGGAAACTCGAAAAATGAATCACTTCTCAAAACGGGCGGAAATTGGCAATTGCACCCAAAGTGGAAACTCGTTGGCCCGGAATTTCCAGTAGCAATAACGGAGAGCCTGTAAGTGCTTGTCATCATTACTGTGTAAAACTGACAGCAACTTCTGACATCCGCATATGCACAGTTAAACGTGGAAATCCGGAAGTAGCCGTCAGTGATACCCTGCTCGCTCCTCTTGCTGTTGCAGTCTTCGCAGATGGAATCAAATTAGAAATCACTCATTTGTTGTGAACTTCAACTATTTACACACTATTCTCGCTTTAAGAACCAATGAAAAAGTTAAGGCTTGTTCAATTTGGAGTAACTGACTTGTTAATGGCATACTAAGTCATAATTACTGCTGAATAACCTCTCTGACCCTGAAAAACTAATTTTGCAAGTGTGGAGTCTTATTTACTCAGAAGAACATTTAAAAATTGCAGATTTTTAAAAATAAACAATTTTTGTTTTAAGTTTACGTTCTGATATTTCTCCCTTAACCCCATGTATATATTCGCTTTCTGCACAATGATTTAAATGTGAATTATATTCCCTGCTTTTTACTTCCTGCTTTACCATCTGAGAATTCTTCACTCCGATTGGCTGATCAGCCTGCCTGCCCTGTTGCTGGATGCCACAGATTCCCGGTAGAAGGCGCCAAATTCAAAACGACATCGGAATAGAGGAAGTCTGCGCTCTGGAGTCTGATAAAACTTTTTTGGGCAGCTTTTTTCAAGGTCAGCAGTGAGTGCCGTTCTTTCACCGCTGAACGCAAAATCTGGGCCTATAATTTTACTCACCAGATCAGGATTGGCCCAGTGTCCTTTGAGTGCAGTTGAGACCTTGGCAATGATCAGGTCATTCATTTGCTGTGTCGCCTCTGGGTTATCTCTGCAAGTAAAGAGGAAAACATGATGGTCAGATAAATGCTACCTTTGGTATATACAGTAACAAAGTAAGTAAACACATTCCAGCTAAAGTATTAAGCGCCAGCTTGGCTCAGTTGGTAGCACTCTTGCCGCAGAGTCAAAAGGTTGTGGGTTCAAAGCCCAGTCCAGGACTTGAGCACATAATGTAAGCTGACATTTCAGTGCAGTACTGAGGGAGTGCTGCATTGTCAGACTGTCTTTTGGGTGAGACGTTAAATGAAGGCCCAGTCTGCCTGACAAGGTGGATATAAAAGATCCTCCGGTACTATTTAAAGAGCAGTGAATGCCCTGGCCCACAATTATCCCTCAATCAACACAACAAAAACAGATCAATTGGTCACTTGCCGGACCTTGCTGTGTGCAAATTAGCTACTATGTTTGCTCGGCATAAAAGCAGCAACGACACTTCAAAAGTAATTAATTGGCTGTGAAGCGTTTTAGGACATTCTGAGCACACAGACGGTGCTACCTCCCCCTCCCTTGCCATTCTCTGCTGAACCAGACTATTTGGAACCTCGCCGCCCTATTTAACCCAGAGCCGAGCTTCCGACCTCATATCATCTCCATCACCAAGACTGTCTGCTTCCACCTCCATAACATTGCCTGCCTCCGTCCCTGCCTTAGAGCTCATCTTCTGCTGAAATCCTCATCCATGCCACTGTTACCTCTAGACTTGACTATTCCAATGCTCTTCTGGCCGGCCTCCCAATTTCACCATTCATAAACTTCAGCTCATCCAAAACTTTGCTGCCCATACCCTGACTCGCACCAAGTCCCGTTCACCTCTATGCATCGAATTTAAAATTCTCATCCATGTATTCAAATCCCTCGATGGCCTCACCAGTCCCCATCTCTGTAACCTTCTCCAGCCATACAACCCTCAGATGTCTGCGCTTCTCCAATTCTGGCTTCTTGCGTATCCACGATTTCCATCGCCCACAATTGGCGGTTGTGCTTTCAGCTGCCTAGGCCCTCATCTGCTCTGCCTCTCCTCCTTTAGGACGCTCCTTGGAACCTACCTCTTTGACCAAACTTTTGGTCACCTGCCCTAATAACTCCTTATGTGGTTCGGTGTCAAATTTTATTTGATAATCGCTCCTGTGAAGCACTTCGGGATGCTTTACTACGTTAAAGTTGCTATATAAATGCAAGATCGTTCTTTCTATACTTTCTCTTAATGTTGACAAATGTAGAACATACCACGAGGTGAAAATTTAATCTGACAACTTAAGTCTGAGTTGTTCCTGCTTTGCCCACCTTTTGTTGTACTTAGATTTTGTCCAGGCAAGCTACAAAGTAAAGTTCTCCAGTAGGAATACTGACAGTCTCCTTATAATTACAATAATTAACAGCACTTTTCTTAGACACACATGTAGGGTCCAGGAGTTAATCAGACTGAAACACTAAGGGTCAGATAAAATGATTAAACGCTTGGAGATTGTGTGCCAATGGTATCACAGAGCCACAAAGAATATGGAGCTTCTGCACTCGGCTGAGTCTCAAAATGAAGAGTTTTTATTCAAAAGTCCATCGCTCCTGGACTAATGAAGGACATCAAACAGATTGTTGAATAAACCCAGGCTTTCACTGAGGATACACCAGGAGTGGACACTGCAGCAGGGCTGAGCAAAATACACATGAATTATATGGGAGCAGGTTCTTCACCCCTACAGTCGAGATGGACTGCACCATAAACCAGCACTGATGATAATGTAAAAGGGGCAGGGCAGCACTGAGTCCGTTTAAAAAAAAAAGTAAAAACACCTTTAAACACCAGCGTTTGCACTATTTTGGTGACTGGCCATAAATTATCTTTCAGCTCACTTTTAAATAACATCCTGACACTCAGCCTCAAAAAAAATTCCCATCATCAAAACGGAAGCTGCTGACAAAGTTTTGATGATTTGAGTAGAGGATACTAGTTACAAAGGCCAGGAGCATTAGCAGGGGATGCAGTCGCCTCCCGTCTGGCTCCAGCTGCTGCATTAGGCTACCCTGCTGTCTTATATATTGATATACACAGTACAATGTACTTGTTATGTGAGGGCACAGACTTGGACTTTCCTCTTTCCGAGAGCACTGGGTGGTGTCTGCAGAATTCCCTAAAGCTATTATGAAATCAGGCACTCTGTGGAAAACAGCTGAGGAGAGGAATCAATAAAAAAATGTTGGCACTGCAATGTCTTTCAACTCTCAGAATGACTCTTCCACAGCTCCAGTCTTCTGACACGATGCCAACCTGTGCTGTGGCTGCTAGGAACTGGGTTCAGAGCACAACACAATCAAACCCAGCTGAGAGAGAAAGAAACAGAGAAACAGAAAGAGAGAGAGAAAAATGAGGACGTCACCCCACTTTAGGTGCACATTTAGTCTGTTTGGGTGCAGCACTGAACTCTGTTTATGTTCTGAAATGAGGGTCCCAGAAGAGAATGTTATATATTCTACCTGACACTACCCAGTCCCTCATGGAGCACAGACTATCGATCTCATGTATTGATTGCAGAAACGTTGCCCTCTAATATGAGACAAGGTGCGCATCCTCCCTACATACCTCGTTAACAAGCACATCAGTTGCCTGACTTCCTCTCTCATTGAGGCAGTGCCACGCCGCAGGTTATAATCAAACAGCTCACGGATAAGTCCCTGAGAAACCAGGATCTGTCGGATGGTGCTGTTGGTTGCGAGGGCACGAAGCAGTGTTATACAATGCTCAGTAACAGCCGAGGCACAGCCATAACACTTTGTTGAAGAGGTGTGTCCACAGCCGAGGACAGACAGTGCTCGATATTGACTGGCTGTGAACGTGGGCTGAGCTGATGATCGTGACGACTTTGTTGCAGCTTCTCGCTGCTGAAGATCATATTCCAGCAGTTCCTTCCGTGAAGCCAGGACTTTCTGCAAAACAAATGTTCAAATTGTTAAGAGTCGTACAACCTGATTAACCTCAGTCCAAATGAAAATGTTGAAAAATTTTACACACTTTTAAACCCAGACACTCAATTATCACGACAATAAAATGGTTAATTTAATCACTTTCTTCCTCACTGCTCACTGTTTTGAATTATATTATTCTGGTTAAATCTGGTGTGTGGGACAAACGTTTTATATTTTTTTGATTTTCTACCTGAATGATTTTGGACAACTCATCGAAGGATGTCTTGCAATCTCCACAGTATTCCTGAGCCAGTTGCTGGATGTAGCGGTTCACACTCGCTGCTGTCGAGCTGATTCCAGCAACACCACTGGAATCATCCTGGGAAATAGGAAGGACAAATGATTATGCCTAAATGCTTCATCAAAATATAACCCGATCCTACAGCTGCTAAAAAGGCACACTGGATCCTTGGCTTTATAGAGCATAGAGTACAAAAGCAAGGAAGTTATGCTAAAACTTTATAAATCACTGGTTAGGCCCCAGCTGGAGTGTTGTGTCCAATTCTGGGCACCACACTTTAGGAAGGATGTCAAGGCCTTAGAGAGGGTGCAGAGGAGATTTACCGGAATAGTACCAGGGATGAGGGAACTCAATTATGTGGAGAAACTAGAGAAGCTGGGATTGTTCTCCTTAGAGCAGAGAATGTTAAGGGGAGATTTAATAGAGGTGCTCAAAATTGTGATAGAGTAGATAGGGGAGAATCTGTTTCCACTGGCAAGAGGGTCGGTTACCAGAGGACACAGATTGAAGATAATTGTCAAAAAATCCAGGGGAAGATGAGAACTTTTTCACTCAGTGAGTTATGATCTGAAGTGCATTGCCTGGCAGTGGGAGCAGATTCAACAGTAACTTTCAAAAGGGAATTGGATATATACTTAAGGAGGAAACATTTGCAGGGCATGGGGAAAGAGCCAGGGAGTGGGACTAATGGATAGCTCTTTCAGAGAGCCGGCACAGGCACAATGGACCAAATGGACTCCTTTTGTGCTGTATGATTCTATGAAATGGCAGCATGCAGTATTTAAACTGAACAAAACAGACTGATAACAGTCTGAAATAAAATTCTGCAGAATCTGAATCAGGCAGGTGCCAATCAGTAAATGTCAATCAATTCAAAATCTTAGCAGCCCAATGTAGGGAACTGAATGGAGCAGGGAAATATTCACCACTTCATCATAGAATAGTCACAGCACCTGAGAGTCATTCCATGAACAGTTTATTTCACTTTCTAATTTTAGGGAAATATTTCCTGCACTTGGAACTTCTTCCCTGAATCCCTATGCCGCTCCACTTCTCTCCACCTTTAAGTCTTCTCAAATCCCACATTTGCAACCCAGCTTTTAGTCACCTCTCCTAACTACTCTCTTCTGGTCAGTGCCTTTTAAAAAATTCATTCATGGGATGTGGGCGTCGCTGGCAAGGCCAGCATTTATTGCACATCCCTAGTTGCCCTTGAGAAGGTGGTGGTGAGCCACCTTCTTGAACTGCTGCAGTTCGTGTGGTGAAGGTACTCCCACAGTGCTGTTCGGGAGGGAGCTCCAGGATTTTGACCCAGTGACGGTGAAGGATCGGCGATATAGTTCCAAGTCAGGATGGTGTGTGACTTGGAGGGGAACTTGGAGGTGGTGGTGTTCCCAAGTGCCTGCTGCCCTTGTCCTTCTAGGTAGAAGAGGTCGCGGGTTTGGGAGGTACTGCCGAAGAAGCCTTGGCAAGTTGCTGCAGTGCATCTTATAGATGGTACACACTGCAGCCACGGTACGCTGGTGGTGGAGGAAGTGAATGTTTAAGGTGGTGGATGGGGTGCCAATCAAGCGGGCGGCTTTGTCCTGGATGGTGTCGAGCTTCTTGAGTGTTGTTGGAGCTGCACTCATCCAGGCAAGTGGAGTACTCCATCACACTCCTTACTTGTGCCTTGTAGATGGTGGAAAGGCTTTGGGGAGTCAGGAGGAGACACTCGCCGCAGAATACCTAGCCTCTGACCTGCTCTTGTTGCCACAGTATTTATGTGGCTGGTCCAGTTAAGTTTCTGGTCAATAGTGAACCCCAGGATGTTGATGGTGGGGGATTCGGCGATGGTAATACTGTTGAATGTCATGGGGCGGTGGTTAGACTCGCGCTTGTTGGAGATGGTCATTGCCTGGCACTTCTGTGGCACGAATGTTACCTGCCACTCATCAGCCCAGGCCTGACTGTCGTCCAGGTCTTGTGGCATGCGGGCATGGACTGCTTCATTATGTGAGGAGTTGTGAATGGCGCTGAATACTGTGCAGTCATCAGCGAACATCCCCATTTCTGACCTTTTGTTGGAGGGAAGATCATTGATGAAGCAGCTGAAGATGGTTGGGCCGAGGACACTGTCCTGAGGAATTCCTGCAGCGATGTCCTAGGGCTGAGAATGACCTCCAACCACCTTCCTTTGTGCTAGGTATGACTCCAGCCAGTGGAGCGTTTTCCCTCCGATTCCCATTGACTTCAGTTTTATTAGGGCTCCTTGATGCCACACTCGGTCAAATGCTGCCTTGATGTCAAGGGCACTCTCACCTCACCTCTGGAATTCAGCTCTTTTGTCCATGTTTGGACGAAGGCTGTAATGAGGTCTGGAGCCGAGTGGTCCTGGCAGAACCCAAACTGAGCATTAGTGAGCACCATCGACGACACCTTCCATCACTTTGCTGATGATTGAAAGTAGACTGATGGGGCGGTAATTGGCCGGATTGGATTTGTCCTGCTTTTTGTGGACAGGACATACCTGGGCAGTTTTCCATATTGTCGGACAGATGCCAGTGTTGTAGCTGTACTGGAACAGCTTGGCTAGAGGCGCGGCTAGTTCTGGAGCACAAGTTTTCAGCATGACAGCCAGGATGTTGTTGGGGCCCATAGCCTGTGCTGTATCCAGCGCGCTCAGCCATTTCTTGATATCATGTGGAGTGAATTGAATTGGCTGAAGACTGGCTTCTGTGATGGTGGGGACCTCAGGAGGAGGCCGATATGGATCATCCACTCGGCACTTCTGGCTGAAGATGGTTGCAAACGCTTCAGCCTTGTCTTTTGCATTTATGTGCTGGGCTCCACCATCATCGAGGATGGAGATATTCATGGATAGTTCCTCTTATTATTTGTATGAAGTGCCTGGCGACATCTTGTACATGACTACAGGGACTATAAAGGGATAAATTATTGCACTGAATGTCTCCCAGCCAATGAAGCACATCCCTTTACCTGTGGTTTCTCAGGAGCAGCCTCACTGACTTTCACCAACAAAGTTTCAAGTTGTGGCCTGTGTCCCATCAGCTGGTGGTAAACACGGTCAGCTTTATCCAACAAAGTGTTTATGTTTGTTACTGCCTGGAGAACAAAATCCAAAATAAAACAAGGTTAGAAAAATGACTGCATGTTGATTTAAACAGCAGAAAGACAAAGTATATCAAAGAGGCTGTAGTCCAATGCGTTCTCTGCCAAACATTCCCAGAATTTAGCACAAAAAAACCAAAGGGGTCAGGTTCCGGGAAAGACAGAAACAGAGTAGGAGCATTTCCCCAGGTGACCTCACCTTCTTTCTGTCCTCTTCATTTTCAATTGGATCCACTGCACAGCACGGTTTGGCATACAGCATGAAATCGAACCGCGCGTATTTGCAGAATCCACACGCATTACACAAAAATGGATCTTTCTCATCATAGTTAATAGATCTGTAAAGACAGCAGTTGAATTACTCAGACCCCCAATTTCATGATTTTAACCCCCCACACGCCTCCAATCCCGCCTCCATGGCCCAATGAAAATCCTGTCCTAGTTCCTCCGGGTGCTCCGGTTTCCTCCCACAGTCCAAAGATGTGCGGGTTAGGTTGATTTGGCTATGATAAATTGACCCTTAGTGTTAGGGGATTAAATACGTGGGGGTACGGGGATAGGGTGGGATATGTGTCGGTGCAGGCTCGATGGGCCGAAATGGCCTCTATCTACACTGTGGGGATTCTGTGATTGATCATAATTTACTCCCAGTGTTATCCGAAGAAGCTGAAAGACTCAACAGCAACTCAGATTACTCTCAGCGGTCAGAATCCAGTTTTTCAGCAGACTATTGAGTCAATTCAAATGAACTGAGCACAAATGAAGAGTTGGGATCAGCAAAGTATGCAACGAAAAATTAACCACAAGCTCCTCCATAGAGGTGACTTTAAGGGCTGGGCTTCCATCTAACCTGGTGTAAGATCAATCTCATCCCACGTGGGCTGCATTCATCGAGATTCTGTTAAATTCATTCTCTTGCACTGTGCCTCAAAGCAGAATGTACACAGTGGAGATTACATTACAATTAACACAGTAACTACACTGGAGTGCACAAATCGCAGGCCTCCGAAAGGTTACAATATAGTCAAATACATAAAAGTCTGTAACAGGTTTCATTTCACACTTTTATTTTTTTTGCAGCCTCAAGTGCTCAGCACAATCAGGATTGCTCCGAAAACTATTTCCATCAGTGGACTGCTCGTCACACTGTGTTTCACATGTGAAAATGACTGCAGATCTCACTTGCACGATCTCCACCAAAATATAACTCAAGTACACCGACTTTACAGAGTACTGTTGGCCAGATCAGCTGGGAAGCCAATCTCTGAATTCATCAAATCAGTCAAGTGGAAGCGAGAAAGCATTTAAAAAAGTCTAATTTTGGCCATAATATAATTTTTTTATGGTGAATATTCAATTTTATTAATTTACAGGGTGGATTGTGAATGACAGGACTCAAGAGTGGCCGCCATGGAGGTTTAGTTACATGTCACAGGTCAGTGATTCAGTGTCAATAAAATACATTAATACCTTCCAAAGTTTACAAATACAGCAGCATTGCCTGACTTTTCTCTGAACTCCAAAAATATAGAGCATGTTGTTGATGTTACTGTTTTATGTTCATTAATTCACAGCGTCAGTGTCTATAATCCCACTCACCTGCATTTGTGACACTGGTACACGTTCTCTCCACAGTTACCACAGACGCCTGGATTGGCGGGAACAGATGCACTGCAGCGTGGGCACTGCAGGGTCTCTGTTGATGCCTGGTAATTCTCATAAAAGTCTGCAAACTCAATCATGAGGTTGGATGCTACAATGGGGAGCGGGAGATCGATCTTTACCTCAGTCTGACCCGGTGTTAGCTGGACTTTTTTAGCTTTGTGCCAACGAGCAGGCCTGGAAAGAGAAGGCAAGGTGGTTTATGAGGCATAAATCACCACAGCACGAAGGTGGAATTCAGTCAGGTTATAAACTCTAAAATTTTGAGAAAGTACGTCTGAATTAATTTTTAATTACACCATTGACATTGAATACATTAAAATCAGGCAAAACAATGTGAGTGGACAGGACAGGCACTGACTTTTGGCTGTGATTCCCATTCAAGAAAGAATTTGCATTTATATAGTGCCTTTTACGACCTCAGGACGGGCCAAAGCAGTTCACAACCAATTAAGTACATCTGAAGTGTAGTCACTGTTGTAGGAAATGCAGTATCCAAATTGCACACAGCAAGCTCCCACAAACAACAATGAAATAAATGACCAGACATCTGTCTTTGTAATGTTGGCTGATGGATAAATATTGGCCAGTGCACTGGGAGAACGCCCCTGGTCTTCTTTGAATAGTGCGATGGGATCATTTACATCCACCCGAGGGGGCAGACGAGGCCTCGGTTTAACGTCCACCTCCGACAGTGCAGCACTCCCTCAGTACTGCACTGGGAGTGTCAGCCAAGTTTATGTGCTCGAGTCTCTGGAGTAGGACTTGAACTTACAACCTTCTGCCTCAGAGGCGAAAGTGCTACCACTAAATCAAGGCCGACATTCATATGAAAAGCGTGTTCCTAATTGTACAAAGGGTAGCAGGATGATATTTACATAGCATGTGCACGCACAATAATTCACTCAGAATCAATATATAAACTGCATCAACTGCTTACAGTTACCTGGAACTTGCACTGAGCCAGGTAAGATCATTTGGGAAGGTCTAAGACCAAACATCCACCCATCATCACTTACATGGACATAAAAGTCATAGCCAGATACTCACTTGTTTTTTAGTTCTACAATGGCCTGCACAGTCCTGTTGTTGTAGTACAGGTTGATGGTGCGAACCATCTTGGTGCGTTTTAGGTCTCCGATCTTCACAGTCACTTTGCTGATGGTGTGACTGCCGATCAGTTTCACCACTTGCTGCGTGGTCGTGTAGCGCGTGTCCACCTTGATTGATGAAAGTTTAATATTCTGAAGAGAAGAGATAAAAGATTTTGGTAGTTTTAATTCATGTGGATAAAGTTCAAGACAAAACCAATGTACCGAGGTAATTTAGGGACTAGCAGTTCGGTGTGAGATTTAATCATTCCTTGGGAGCTGCCCCAACTATTGATCATCTATGATGCAAAACTTAATCTGGGAAGCCCCTTTACCCAAAAGGGACATCACTCAAACTTATGGGGGTTTCTATTGAGACTATATTGTTGGCAACCTGGTTCAGTTGTGACTGACCGTATCAGTAGAAAGCTGTACAATCCAGATAGAAGGGGATGCACTGAAGAGACTGTTTAATGAGCTCTCAGTAGCCAAACAATAGAAATCCTTCAATTCATTCCCATTGCTGTTGACTCTTTCCTCCTCCCCCTCCCCCCCCAAACTAGTGCTGAACTACAGGGGGGCAGGAGGAAAGAGTAGAAAGAGGTATTGAGAGGATTTCCTACTGGTCTGTCTCTCTGCTATGGATAACTGAACAGATGAGTTACCAATAATCCAATACTCGTGGTGGGAAACTGTTGACACTGACAACACACAGAGACGACCACAAGCCTTCCCACCCTCAAGGAACAACTTTCCAGAGGAAGAGTAGAACCTTAATGGTGGACCTTATGCAATGCCATACACTGAGCCAGGTGTATTTCTATACTTACAGTGAATGGCACCTCAGGGTTATTGCAGACAAGACAGGGATCACTCTCCAGGTAATAGCCATCGAACTCGACTAGACCAGACAGCATGCTGCGACAAAGCAAAAGCAGAAAAAATATTAACTCTGTAAATCGCATTACAGCACACTGCAGCACCTCTTTCTATCAGTTCCAGTTCTACATAAATACAACGTGCACACCTGTGACAAAGAACAGACATTTAAACAAATACATTACTCACTTATAAATGTTGGAGTTAGGGTGGTTGGTGAGGATATGGTTCTGAGTACGAAGAATCTCCACTGCCTTGTGTGAATATTCCTTTAGCTAGGATGGGAACAAAAGGTGACGGTTATATTCAGCACCAATAAAGTAGGATCATGCAGAGCTGTCAATTCTCTACAAGAGGGACTTGCTCTTTTAATGTAACAGACATTGGCCACAGTCTGTTGACTCTTTTTACCTTTTTTTCAGTCTGTGGAGTCTTGAGTGAGAAGTATCCCAGCAGATCCACAAACTGCGCGGCCTTGCGTCCATAGGCTGGGAGCTCCGGCCAAATTGACCACATCAGGTCCAGTAACAGCTCCTGCTGCGATTTGCCAGAGCTCCTAATCACATCAAATCAAAAAAATGATGGTCAATTTCAGTGAGTAGAAGCAATAAGCCAAAGAGGAACCACCACTGTGAGGTCAGCAAGTTCCCACAGCACTCCCAAACCTCCAACGCCCCTACTCCTGACTCCCCACTGTCCCTCCCTCTCCTCGCCCATCCCCTAGTTACCTACCTGACTCTTGTGATTCCCAACACTGGTCCCTCCGTCCCCATTGCTCCCGACCCAACCCATGTCCCTGATCCCGGACATCATGACCGGAGGGGCCGCTGCGACACTAGCAGCGACCCAAACCTGGAGTCCTCGGGACCATTCAGGTGTGAAGGGGTCTAACCAGAGCTCTGTACAGCTGTAACATAACTTCTACCCCTTTGTATTCCAGCCCCCTTGAAACAAAGGCCAGCATTCCATTAGCCTTTTAAATTACTTTTTGTACCTGTCCACTAGCTTTGAGTGATTTCTGTACTTCTAGCTTCTCGCCATTTAGAAAATACTCTGGATCAAAGAAAGATAGATCAAAGTGGATGACCTCACACTTCCCCACATTAAACTCCATCTGCCAGTTTTGCCCACTCACTTAATCTATTAATGTCCATTTGCAACTTTCTGCTCCCATCTACACTATTTACTGTGCCACCTAACTTAGTGTTGTCAGCAAACTTAGATATATGGCTCCCTATTCCTTCATCTAAGTCATTAATAAATATACTGAAAAGCTGAGGCCCCAGTACAGATCAAGGGGGGGGTCACCACTTTTATCAGTCTTTGTTGGTGATTATCCTCCACACAAGTTTATCTTGTTAAAGATTTCTGCGGAATGTAATGGAACTTCTGTAGGGGCCAGAGCAAAAATCTGTTACACCAAAACTGAACTGTGTCTAGTTTGACTATAAACCCTGAAACATCAGCCTCTTTTTGCTGTTGTTACTGTAGTTCCTGCACAGTGCTGTTAGCTCAGCTATGCACTGCTTAAACTGTTTGTATTATTACTTGGAGTTGAATTCGACCCGTGACTCACCTATAGATGTGTAGAGTAAGACAGTGAGCCTGCCAACGCACAGACGAGGAGTTTGATTCCAACAGGAAACAACGTAAAAACTGAATCAGAGTTTCTTTGTCGGCAAATTTATTCAGCTGATTGACCAAAGCTGTGCAGAGCTGATCTTCCTGACTGCTCGTGCTCTCTGTCAACAGCAAAGGAGGAGGTGGAAAATTTATTAACCGGTGTGACAAAAATATAGCACACACAAGAGTGTGAGAATGTTATCGTGCTTTCCACGATTCGCACTGCGGGAATTTAAGCTTTGTTTTCAGGTTGCTGGCAAGGCCACATGAATTGCCCATCCCGAGTTGCCATGAGGTGGTGCGCCTCCTTGCTTGTGGCGATGGTGATTCCATTATGGTATTGGGTAAGGAATTCCAGGGCTTTGACCAAAGGACAATGAAGGAACAGCGACAGATATCCGAGGCTTGTCCTGAGACAACACCTGGGTTATTGCTGATAGTCTGATTATTAATTCCCCCTCATGTATAGTAGAAATATTTTTCATTGTGTGGCTTGCCAGGGTACTTCAGAGGGTGAAACACTCCCAGGGCAGGTACAGCACGGGTTAGATACAGAGTAAAGCTCCCTCTACACTGTCCCATCAAACACTCCCAGGGCAGGTACAGCACAGGTTAGATACAGAGTAAAGCTCCCTCTACACTGTCCCATCAAACACTCCCAGGGCAGGTACAGCACAGGTTAGATACAGAGTAAAGCTCCCTCTACACTGTCCCATCAAACACTCCCAGGGCAGGTACAGCACAGGTTAGATACAGAGTAAAGCTCCCTCTACACTGTCCCATCAAACACTCCCAGGGCAGGTACAGCACAGGTTAGATACAGAGTAAAGCTCCCTCTACACTGTCCCATCAAACACTCCCAGGGCAGGTTCAGCATGGGTTAGATACAGAGTAAAGCTCTGTCCCATCAAGCACTCCCAGGTCAATTGCAGCATTGTCAAATGGATGATTAAGTGTCTAGTCCAACAAAATGCCTCAGCTCAAACCTTAGAAAGAACCCTTACTGTTCCAGTGTGACTATTGTGGGAAATTGAGACAGTCATCCTGGTCTCTTACAGCAAGGTTGCCAATTTTGCTAAACCATGGCAAGCATTGCTTTGTGGACATGTTCTTATGACGAAACAGGCCAAGTGCACCAGACTAATTTCACGTAGCACCCAGTTAGGAGAAAGGAGACCAGCCTCCCATCAGTTGGAGCTTGGCATTGACCCCAGATTCAGAAACTGAAAGGACAGGATACTGACCCACTGCACAGTCACATTTTTATTTGCCAAATTGTAGTTGGGAGGAATGTAAACATTAGCTGTTTCGTATCACAGCCCTTAAAAACCCAAAAGGAACATCTAATACGAAGGGAGAGACTAGAATTCATCGTACAGCAGTTGTTTGGATGGCATTATCCATAGGCAGAAGGAGGTAACACAGATCCTGTTCTAGGTTTAAGTCTGTAGGCTATTATATATCAACCTATTTCAATTTTTTCCATCTTTTTCATTCTCGCTTCCTCTTTAGGGCTGCTCATTTTCTGAATACCCATTTTCATTTGCTTTAACATGGTCTCACTTTTGACTGTGCATTAACAGTAACTTTATACAGTACTTTTATGTCACCGTATCAATTTAGTTGCATATGTAAAAATTCGCCCGATAATGGCTCATAGTGACATTCCTATAGCGTACCATCCTTCTCCTTCTCTCGCTCCTCTTTCTTGCTCTTTTTGCTAGAAGATTTGGACTGAGACCCAGACTGTCCCGAGGTGGAGGAGGCTGACGTTGTCCCGGTGCCCCCTGTGTTACTGGACGATGTTGTAGAGAGCACTTTACTGCCACAGAGCGCGCAGGAAAGCAACTGGAGCAGAACCGGGGAAACTCCTTCATCCACAAGGAAACTAACCTGGAGTAAGAAATATAACACAGCTGGAGGGAAGGAGAGGAAGAGAGAGAGAGAGAGAGAGAAACACACACATAAAAGGTTCAATTTATTTGACTTACTTAAAACAAACACAAATCTAACACCAGCAAAGCTCATAAAAATCCTTCTGCAAATATAATGTTGATATAGAAATATTTTGTTGTTTTCTAAAAAGCAGCCAATGTGTACTCAGTTCTGGAAATGCTTCACTTCATCCAAGATTATATATACAGGTAGACTATCCTTTATCCGAAAACCTCGGGACCAGCCATGTTTCGGTTTTCGGAGAATTTCGGATTTCGGAAGGTGGGTCGGTGGGGGGTCGCGCGCACGACTCCCCGCCGGCCCCGACCCCCGCCGGCCCCGACCCCCCGCGGACCCCGACGCGGACCCCCGCCGGCGCCGACCCCCCCGACTTACGGTCGGGGTCCGCGGGGGGGTCGTGCGCACGACTTACGCTGACGCTCAGCGTAAGTCGGCGGGGGTCGGGGTCGGCGGGGGGGGGGTTGGCGCCGGCGGGGGTCCGCGGGGGGGTCGTGCGCACGACTTACGCTGATGCTCAGCGTAAGTCGGCGGGGGTCGGGGTCCACGGGGGTCGGGGCCGGCGGGGGTCTCGTGCGCACGACTTACGCTGACGCTCAGCGTAAGTCGGCGGGGGTCGGGGCCGGCGGGGGTCCGCGGTTGGGGGGGGGGGGGGGTCCGCGGGGTGTCGTGCGCACGACTTACGCTGGACTTACGCTGAACGAAAAAACCTTTGGTTTTTAGAGGGTTTCAGTTTTCGGAAGTTCGGATAAAGGGTAGTCTATATATATATATATATATTTTTTTTTATACAGAGGGCGTTTAGAATGTGGATTCTGTATACAAGCCATTATTGAAGCACAGTGTATAAATTGTTTTAGAAGAAAATTAGGTGCTTGAAAAGTGAAATATTTAGATTTAGATTAGACAAGATGGCTCAGGTGGCAAATAAGTCTAGCACAGACTTGGTACACTGAACGGCTTGTTTATATGCTGTGCCATTCGATGATAACTAGAGTGTAGTGGTCTGCAGCCTTAACATTAAGCTTGAAGAGCCTGACAGGGATGCAAAGTCTGTTTTTTTCCAATTCTGGGGTACATAAGAAAAATGCTGCTTTTTTTAAACAAAGTTAGTCAATCTTGAAACTGAGGTGCTGGGAACCATTTGTTGTGCGCACACCAACATTTCAAACACCTACAGAAGTTAACTAAGGTTATACTTACAATCATCCTTGAGGCAGAATTTCTGCCAGTTTACTGTCCGTTGACTGGCAATCTCTGCACAGGCTTTTAAGTGCTCCATCTGAAAAAGGCAAAGGGGGCAAACTAATGGATAACCACATTGAACGGAACAAATAGTGACAAGGTTGCACTGTTGGTTAAAAAGTAAATTGGAAAATAGCATTGTTGAAAAATATGAAATTAACTAAAGGATGAAGATACAATGTACAACATGAAACTGTGAAGTTGCAATTAGCACCATTTTGGACACGAGGACAATCTGAAAAATGCTCCATTTATATACCTCCATATAGATGAACATTTTAACACAGTTTTCAGACAAGAGAGATTTATTTTGAGGATTTAGTGGACTGCTGCCGGCCAGTAGTTTCAGAATCCTGATCACCTGCAGTTAGCCTCAACTCACCAAGCTAATGAGTGTGTCGTACTGCAGAGCAGATCCTGAGGAAGCTGTGACCACACCACCACGCAGATGGATTCCCTGCTCCTCCAGCAGTTTTTTAATTCCTCGAACGTGTGAGTCAAGTGTGTGCAGATCCCGCAGCTGACGGTACTTCTCCTTCGAGCCGCAAATGAATAGTAGGAGTTTGCGAACTTGACGCCGCACAAAAGGAGTCTGCTGGATCATTAGATACTAGAACAAGAGCAAACCTTCATTGTTAAAGGAACTCAGCAATTACACACACACACATGCACCCCACTACCATGCTACCAGTTGACGTTGCTGTGGATTTCTGAATCAGACACTCACTTCAGACAGGAAGTAGAACCAAGAATGGTCAAAGATAGGTGGTGGAATCCGAGAATTTGCATCAGCGATCTTCTTTATTTGGTATGGTAATCTCAGCACCATTTCAGTCAAGAGCTGTGAGTATGCCTCGAACACATCTGCAGCATGACCCTGAAAAACCAGCAGGTATTTCGGAAGAATTAAAAAATCCTAAAAACTTGTACCGTAGAAGCAAACACGGGAAAACTTACCCACACATCTATTCCCCACATAAACCAACCTGGTACAAAAATGTGTATTTCTCCCTCCCATATACACGCATTAAATATCTTTCATCCCCCCTCAAAATCCATACACGCACATATACACCTACTCTCCAAACATGCCCTGAATCCATAACTAACATTTTATTTACTATCTTCGAAGCATAATTTTTGCCCTTTTACTGGTGGTTGGCTGATACTCGACAGCAGGGCCTGTTGTTCAATTACAAAGTTTTACCTTCACATATTGTCGCAGGAAGAATGGGCTCATGTCTGGAGGCGATGAAGAAGTGTGTGGTTTCAGGAGCTGACTTGTTGCCACAGCTTCCTCTTCACCCTGTTGTGTTTTCCAGTAATCCAGCAGTGATTTAAGAACATGGAGGCAATAGTCAATGGCTCCTGAACTTAATAATGCGGTGGCTGTGGCATTGGAGATTAGTGAGGAAGCCTGCAAGCAGGAGAATAATGATTACTTTCTCAGCATCCAGTAAAGTACGTGCTCCTTTGTTCAGGAAGATCCAGTGCATGAAGTTTTAAAGACTCCCCATAAGTAAAGCAGCTGCAAATTATTTCAGTAACAGAAATAGCGCGACAGTTTGTACACATTAATTCACACAATGCATAGCAGCGACTTACTTCAGAGGCAGATTTTGAGCCTGATTTAGTTCGGGACATAAAAACACTGAGAAGCCTCATGATCACCAGGTGCACTTCATTCAGTGGGCTGCGATCATTCTTCTTAGAAACATCCTGACCAAAACAATCAACAATCAATTCAGGAAGAGAGATTCTGAGCATCATAATTTTATTTGTTCTTGGGA
Source organism: Somniosus microcephalus (assembly GCF_052327205.1). Taxonomy (NCBI): domain Eukaryota; kingdom Metazoa; phylum Chordata; class Chondrichthyes; order Squaliformes; family Somniosidae; genus Somniosus; species Somniosus microcephalus. Next base: position 32,669,507 of record NC_141011.1, read on the forward strand.
CATGGGTGATGCTGGCAAGGCTGCATTCACTGCCCACCCCTAGTTGCCCCGAGGTGGTGGTGTTGGGTCTGCTCCTTAAATCACTGTGTGATGATGGAGCGCCCACAGTGGTGCCCATTTGCTTCTTATTACTGAACGTTGCAGCACTTGTTTACAACTGGTTGGTTTGCTGGGCCACTTCAGAGGGCATCAAGTGACAACCATGTAGTGTGGGACGCGGGTCACGTGTAGGCCAGACCCGGTGGGGGTGTCAGCCTCCATTCCCTGAATCAGTAGGGGTTTTAGGACAAACTGGCAGTTTTCATGGTTATTTTTCTGGTGCCAGTCCACAAATGACCAAATCTGTTGAATTCAATTTCACAACTTGCCATGGTGGGATTGCAATACATAACCACCATTGGTATGAAGAAGGGTGTTGCCTCGGTACCCCCTGCCCCCGGGTTGCTGTGTGTAAATTACACACTGCGTGTAACAGCATCAGTGTGATTAGTCCTCTACAGACCACAGCAGCATTTTTGTTCAGTGAATATTTGATGGTTATGTGGTTTTGTTGATTATTACATTCAGCATTACTAACATACAACACACATTTGTAATATTAGGATTCATTGTACACGCTTAAAAATCAAAAAAATTCAAAGATATCAATCATTACGATGCATGTCTGCACTAACTCTGATTTGCAATCTGGATTATTAATGAAGGTCAAGTGTCTAAATTACTCTTAAATGTCTCCTTGTGGCCACCAGAAGAACAACAGTGGCATGAGCCTGGGAGCTGTCACTCTGTTAGTCAAACAATACCAAGAGAAGAAAATGCACGTTTAAATGGTACAAAATGCCTGATGATTGACTGCTGAGAGGCAAGTACCTTCTTGTCCATGCACAGCTCTGCAATGAGCTGGGACAGCAGGTTGTCCAAGGCTCCTTTATCTTTCTCATCTTCTCCATCCAGGTCAGCAGTCAGCATTAGGATTACCTGTTAGATAAAAGCAAATGCACACAGAAAACATTAATAACACAGAAAGCTTGTGCACACATTTCCAAATTGATCAACAGCACAAAATCTGGTCCCCAATTCTTTGCAAGCCAAATTTCCTCCACGATAGTTACTCTCCAATTTTACTCTGCACTGTAGAAGTGTAGGCTAAGGTTCGATACTTCTAAAAGGAGCAAAGATGTCCAAGTGTGCTGGATACTCCATCAAAACAACCAAGCATTCCCTGAACTTCCTAAACTCTCTGGGGGATCAAGTCCTGACCTACTCCATCAGAGTAGTTCGTTCTCTTAAGTGTTGCTTCTTTTTGCAGTGTTTTAGCAGGGCACTATTTAGCCATGTGCAGATACTGCACGGTGTGCTACAGGCTAGGTATACTAAGGGGTAAAGGGCCAAACGAAAACAGATGAGGGAGACAGATCACAGAATCACTGATCACAATGGGACAGAAAAGATTCAGTGGGTTTAACATTATGAAGGGCTCTATAGTACAAAAGGAAAATGACATGGATATAAAAGTTCAAATTCCAGCTATTTTAGTGCATCCATGTCCTTTAATTGGCTTGGTGGCATTTTCTCATTACTGATTCCTAATGTCACCGTAATTTCTCCAAATGACAACACAACATTTGTTATATCCAATGGACCCAATATGTCAATTTCTTGCCCCACCCAACATAAAACTAAATTTTATGTCACCCTCAAATGTAAAATAAGCCAGAAAGAGCACACTGGAACAGGTTATTCTCACCTGCATGTAGGGGATGGCTCGAACTCCTCCAACGTGACGGAGCTGTGGCAGATGCTGTAAAAGTCTCTCGAGCAGCATCAGACGCACCATGTGGAGCCTGTGAGGAGGAGGCGTAGAGGGATTATTCAGCCACCAGCCCTTTACGCAACTTTTCAATGAACCGCTGGTTAAGGTCAGAGAAAATCTAACTCGCCGTAATCTGATTCACTCCACTTTGATCTGAAGTTGAAAATCACTAAAACTTTCTTGAGATTAACATTTTTTCTCACCTGTTACTTGTATGTAGGTCACCTTCTGTTTCACCTTCTCCTTCTGACCCTTCACCTTCTTGCTGCCCCGTGGTGGTACTAATGGCTCCTGTGCTGGAGCTGACGCTGCCCGGTCCTGTTGGATGTCCCTCGGCCGTTGTATCTCCATATGCACTGCTGCGCCCAGACACTGTATATAGATTTAAAAAATGGTTAAACTGCATCTAGCTATATCATACATTCATATATATACACAAACATAAACATGCATACATGTATGCCACATATTTGCATACATGCATATTTACACATACTCCACTACAGGGTTACTATGGTTACTGTGCACATGCATTAACCACTGTACAGTTATACATTTTGGGTCCTGTAAATCACTTGATCCTTTCATAATTTATTAATTCCCATTAAAAATGGTGTAAACTGTATCAAATTTTAATTCATTACTTACCTAACATTGAATCAATAACATATTACTGTACTAGAAACTGTGAGTTAATCACAAGCGTGTTTAATTTACTTTTCAAGGCCCAATTCCAAATCACGTTGGGTGGAGTGAACTGGGGTTTTAACAAGATGGTCAATCCGTGAAATAACAGGACATCAGGAGCTCCAGTAAAGCGGCTGAGGCCAGATTGGCTGGAGAGGATGGAAAGCACCTGTGCAGTGGAGACTCAATGTGGAAGAATATATCCAATCCTCAAAATATTCTTATAACTACAAAAGCTAAAAAGTAGCTAATGCTTGGTTTGCAAAAAAAAAATATGTACTGCCACACAGGGATCCTTTACAAAAATCCAAAGTTTTAAACTTGGCCTTCTTAAAGTGATGATTATATATTCCACCCTTTTTATTTTTAAACTCTAACATCTCACTGTGCGTTTAGGCCAATCTCTTACCGCTGTGTTCTCCAGCAACAGAGTCAACAGCACTGCCACCGCTCTCCGATCCCACACTGCCACCGTGCTCTGCTGGTGATGTTCGCAGCGTTGATCCATCCGTTGCCGCTGTGCTCCCTTCATCATCAGAGGCTGGAGCTAAAAGCATAGCAACGGCTGTTACAGGTAAAAACACCACATTTACAAACCCTGAGCACAAGCACAGACATTTGAGACAAACACAGCCGCAGGCCATGGGCTTGGCACGGCCTTCAGCAGCTTTTCAATATTGCAACAACTGAGAAGCAACACATGATAAGCACAGAATGGTTCTAGCACCTGGTCAAACTACATAAAACCTCCTCACATGAGACCCACAGACCGAAAAAAAACACTTCACTAGTTTGTGGAGCAATGCCACATTAAACAGAAGCCCCCTGTCTGTTTAACACCTACTTGAAAAGGCAAAAGAAACTTGGACTGAGGATGGGCTTGCTTGGCGACTACTGGTATTGTTCGACTCTTCTGGGAAACTGACACTTCCTGTTGTCACACAGACTGTTCATTCAACATATTACAGGAAACTTTCGATTTACCGGCACCTAAATAACCGGAAATCTCGGTTAACCGGCAAAATTCAGGAGTAGGTTCAGGTAACTTTTATTACTTGCCTTCCTCCATTTGTTGCTGTGCAAGGGTGTGGCTGCAGCTGTTGCTAAGCTACAGAGACGCTTGCAACTTGTGGCCATTGTTCTGAAGCTGTTGCTAGCTCCGTATCTTTTACTATAGCTTTCGGTTATCCGGAATTTTTGATGAACCAGCACCACGTCGGTCCCGTCCATGCCGGATAAAAAAAAGTTTCCTGTAAGTACTTCACTTCCATTCAGCTTCCTATATTAGAGGCCATTTACACAGTGGACATCAGTGAGTGATCCATCGCTGGATTTAAACTCAGTTTTGCAGAAATGTAAGAAGTCATTAAAATGGAGGTCAGTTTCTAAAAGCTGGTTCATTTAGTTTATTGGGGGTTGTAATTTTATAAGTAACAGCAGTGATTATATGGGGAACAGAAGTAGGCTCGGTGCTGTGGAAGAGCAGAGGGATTTGGGGAAACAGGTTCACAGCACATTAAAGGCAACACCTCAGGTAGATAAGGCCTTAAAAGAAGCTAATGAAATTCTAGGTTTTATAGAATACAAACACCAAACGGTAAGCTGAGCCTATATAAAAACTTAATAAGATCTCAGTTAGAGTACTGTGTGCAGTATTGAGCTCCACACTATAGGAAGGACATTGAGACTTTAGAGAGGGTACAGTGCCGATTCACTAGGATGCTGCCTGGTATAAGGAATTATGAATACAAAGAAAGACTTAATTGAGTATTTTTTGTTAGAACACAGATCAATATTACAGAAGTGTTTAAAATTATGAAAGGATGGGACAGGGTAGATAGAAGCAGACTGTTTCCAGTAGTGAGGGGGGCCTAGATACGAGGGACCATAGGTAGAAGATCAAATCTCAGAGTTTAGAACAGAAGCCAGGAGAAACTTCTTCACACAGTTGTGAGGCTGTGGAATTCATTCCAGGGTTAGTGGCTGAGGCAGAAACTGTCAACTTTCAGGATTAGACTGGAGAGGTGGATGAAGGGAAATGGGAACAGGGTGAGTAATGTGATTGGGGATATTTGCTCATGCGGAGGGTAAACGCCGACATGGACTGTTTGGGCCAAATGGCCTGTTTCCCTGTTGTAGCTTCTATATAGAGCCATGTGCTCAGAGCACTTCCATTCTGAAGGATATACATGACTTTGTAACTTGCAAATCACTTCTTCCAGTATTTGACAGAGGAGTGTATTTGTGAGTAAACTATTCAATAGTACTCGTTTTAAATGCTGGGCTCCAATTTTACTCCATGTTATTTATTTAATCCCTCTTACAAGAACATAAGAAATAGGAGCAGGAGTAGGCCATATGGCCCCTCGAGCCTGCTCCGCCATTCAATAAGATCATGGCTGATCATCGACCTCAACTCCACTTTCCCGCCCGATCTCCATACCCCTTGATTCCCCTAGAGTCCAAAAATCTATCTATCTCAGCCTTGAATATGAAGTAGCTGCATAAGATGTAAAGTCAGAACGAAACCAGCCAATCAGAAACTTAACCCATCCGTGCCTAGCACTTCCATTTTACGTTCCATATCCATCTGTAAGTCATTCACAGCCACATATCACCCTTCAGCCAGGAAGTGGGATCATCTGGGCTAGAGTTCACCACAACCTATCAATCTCTGTCTGCGATTCATACAACGTGAGATTTGATTCAATTGGGGCAATTCAAATGGGAATCATTCTCTTGACCTGCAGGGTTGGAAATTGACAGGACTCCACCGGAGACCCATACGGAGAGAGTGCAGTCTGACACAAGCACAGAAAGTGAAGGCTTGCCTTTTGATCTTTTTATTGGGAGTCAAGTGCTCAACTACCTGAACTAACATCAAACGTCTCTGAGCTGGGAATTTTTAATTGTATCAGGACCAATGTTCTCGCTAAGCTACGTGGTCACGCGGCAGTCTGGAGGTCCCTCACAGGCTGCTCACTAGCTTTTACATGGAAGAAACCGCGCCTGCGCGAAAATTTGAATGGGCCATGCAGTCAGTTAAAAAGCATGAAAAAAAAATTAGAGGGAACGCTGATCAGGACATTTTTAAGTTTTGAAATCTGTTAACGCTATCTTTAATTATAATGAACTACAGTTGTTATTTATAAAAACTGCTCCATTACTTTTAATCTGCTTCATTTTATTTCAAAACAATTTGTGACCATGTCTCCGCTATACCACCGAGCCAGGCTTAAAACCCCACCCTGAATCATACTGTCCAACAACGACTGATGTCATGAAGGCCCAGATCAGAAGCTCATGCAAACTCTTTTTTCCCCTATAGATCTGTACCAGATTTAGCCAATATAGTTACCAGAGGCTGTGGTATCAGACAGCGTGCCTGCATCCAATGACGAGGAGCTGGGTGCTTGCCCAGACAGTCCCAGGCTCTGTAGGCCCAGTGCACTGCTGCTGCTACCTGTTAAGGGCAAAACTCAGTATCAGAAACATATTCACACTGCAGATCCCAGGGAGAATATACTTTCATACACAGAACAGAATGAGGACTGAAAAATCTAATTCAGGAAACCTGCACTCAATCAGCATGACATCATAAGCAAGATGCTGAGTCTATGTTTACACAAGCAGAGCCACATTGCCTGGTTTACAGTAACCGGAATATTTCTTTCAAGAATCAATAAAGCGTTTAATTACAAAAATAGTTGCAACAGCATCCATCAAATCCAGAGTGGCAGCACCCAGTCAGTGCAGTGTACGATTTCACAGGCTTCAAATTCATTCGGTCTACAAGCTCTCTTATCATCAGTCTGGCCAAAGCAGAGATTAAACAAGCGTGAGTCAAAGTAACAACCCAATGTGACCTATGCTGAATCCAGGCTGCCTAGCTCCGACAAAGGATCACCACCTGAAACATTAACCTATCTGTTCTCTTTCTTGCTGCGTACTTCCAGTTTGATTCCAGGTTCTGAAGAAGGTGGATGGGCCAAAGGGACTTTTCTCATTTTGCTTTTTGTTTTTGGATTTCTAGCATTTGTAGCTTTTTTTAAAAAGTTTTTATTTTGCTGGAATTGGGTTTAAGAAGCTTTCTTCATTCTGTTCAGTCCTTTGCAAGTCAGCCAAAACGACTGAGCAGATCCCGAGTCCCCCAATCCATAATGCCCCAGACTCTGCAGATGGATCAGAGCAACTGCGCTGTACCTTGTTGATCTTGCTGCAGGCTAAGTGCAATCGCCAGTTCCACCATCGTCTCATCATCTGCGTCTGGAGGGATGTCCAGCATTGGTGGGAAGCCCTCCGCTCCCGCCAGCAGTGCCTCTAGCGGGGAAGGGTTTCCATTAGTGACATTTTCAGCCGACTCCAAAACCATTGATTCCGACTGGGAAAGAAGGGAAAAAGGAACAATCCTGGTCATAAGCAGATTGGAAAAGCAGTGGGAGATTTATAAGATGCAAACTTTATCAAAATTATTACTGGTGAAAAATATTTTTAAAATGTTTTTCACAGTACGGCCACTTGGCTCATTATGTCCACTTTCACTACCGTGGAACTGAAGCAAGACATGTTATAGTGACAATATTACTTGTGTAAAATGTAAAGAGCTCTGAGCTCTTTTTTTCCATCAGTTCTTCCTACAATTTTACTTCTATCGTCTCATTTTGGAGAAAATCCACAACAACATAGCATCTTTAACGTATTAAAACCTTAAACAGCTGCCTAGGCCCCAAGCTCTAGAATTCTCTCCCTAAACCGCTCTCTCCTTCTTTAAGACGCTCCTTAAAACATACCTCTTTGACCAAGCTTTCGGTCACCTGTCCTAATATCCTCCTTATGTGGCTCGGTGTCAAATTTTGTTTGATAATGCTCCTGGAGATGTTTTACTACATTAAAGTTGCTGCATAAATGCAAGTTGTTGTTGCATTACTATCTGGCACTTTAAACCTAGGGAACCATGGGCAACAAACTACTTGCATAGAGTGCCACTGTGCTGTGCCACAATGCTGCGGTCAACTTCAGTTCCACTTTCACGTCAATTACATCCTTTGTGGAAAGCTACAGATTACTGCAATTCTTGGCTGTATCTAGAGCTGCAAAGGGAGATTGGAGCACGGCAATTTCTCTATGTGCTAACTATGATGAGTTCTATTCTTTTCTTCTCGTCCTTTCGACAGTGGACAAGACACCATTGATCTTTTTAAGATGCTTACCACCATCTCAAAGTCTCCGTGATCCACTTCACTTTGTTCCTGACTTTCTTGACGGATATTTTCACTGCCTGCCATTCCCGATGGTTGCATTTTATCATCAGCATCATCATCATCGTCGTCATCTTTATCACCTGCAGAACAAATGGAGACAGATGCTTACACTAAAATGATTCTCCCTGCAAACCAATGTACTGTGGTCATTGGCTCTGAAGATCCTGTTCTTCTAGTATGGGCTCCAGTCCAGAGAACATAAGAAATAGGAGGAGTAGGCCATACGGCCCCTCGAGCCTGCTCTGCCATTCAATAAGATCATGGCTGACCTTCTATATCAACTCCACTTTCCCGCCCTATCCCCGTATCCCTTGATTCCCTTAGTGCCCAAAAATCTATCGAACTCAGTCTTGAATATACTCAACGACTGAGCCTCCACAGCCCTCTGGGGTACAGAATTCCAAAGGTTCACAACCGTCTGAGTGAAGAAATTTCCCCTCATCTCAGTCTTAAATGGCCAACCTCTTATCCTGAGACTGTGACCACTAGTTCTAGACTCACCAGCCAGGGGAAACAGCCTCTCCACATCTACCCGGTCAAGCCCTCTTAAGAATTTTATACATGATGTCTTACACCTCAATGCAAAGTCACATGGACAGGAAAACATCACAGCCCAGTGTGGGCAGTGCCCTGGTGCAGTGTATACACACTTACACATGCTGGCGTTCTAGTGTCGCGTATACACACTGACGTGCGCTGGTGTCCTGGTGCAGCATATACAGACTGTTATAAATCTCATCATCGTAAAGAAACTACTCATGAAATAACACTGGACGGCCAGCTGGTGGCGCCGTCCAAGGAGTATAAATACTCAGGCGTGGGCCCAGCTTGCCCAGGGACATTCTGTAAGACAGGAACTATTGAAGTACAACTGGACCTCCATGTTTTGAAACAAGTTAGTTAAAGCCTTGCTTTATACTCGAGCCAAGTGTGGAGTGAGTTTTATTACGTCCCATACTGACTGTTGCTGGTGTCCTAGTGCAGCATATAAACAGACGTGTGCTGGTGTCCTGGTGCAGTGTATACACACTGACGTGCGTTGGAATTCCAACTCAGCCCTTGCAGTGATAGATTCAAGAGCTTTATGTAGCAACAAATTGTGCAGAAATAGTTTTCCAATACTTTTATTCAGACAGGCAAGGTGAGATGAAAGATACATTTCTGATTATCACAAAGGATCTATTTTTTGGTCCTTTAAACAATACAACAGGAAGGTGGCCACACTTGCTTCTTAACTCACTATTTTAAGGCTTTTAAATGTGAATATTTCAAGTGTTTTTGTGAACATTAACAGTCCTGGTAACTAGACATTATAAGACACATTACTACATAGCATCACTCAATTTGCTAGACACTGGTCAGATCACTTGTTCCTTACCCATCGGGGTGTTGCTGCGAGGAGGGGAGGGCAGCGTGACGTGCCTGCGCTTGCTCCGTGGTCTCAATACACGAATCAGCGCCTGTTTACAGGCAAAACTCACCGATTGGTCCTGTGGAAAACAATTCAGACTGATTGAGATACAGAACACTGGCTCGTGCCAGGCAAAGACATGGATACTGCCCCATCACACAGATTAACAGCACCAACATGATCAAACAAATACCACCATTTAACAACTGTACAATACTGCTGAATATATTCACACTTACTCTTATTCTTTAACCCAGTACCAAAAAGGTGCTCATTGCTCACAAAATGTTGCTGCAAAATCGACTGACCATAATCAAAAAAACAAGCATTACCTTCTGTTAAATAGGGGTACTTACAGGACACAGAAGCATCTGCATATAAACCTTTGCAGCAGCGTTGATGTAGTCTAGCTCACAGGTACAATATCCATGGATAATATCAATCAGTGCATTAACTGTTGCCTCAATGTGAGTCAGACCTGAAGAGGAGAACGAAGACTCAACTATGCTTCGACAACATTTTTACTATCGACCAAATCTCCCAGTACTTGACAAGTATTTCAGTGCATAAAGCAGGTGAATCAGCATTGTACAGATACAGGTGTTTACTGACATGGGGAAATGAAAAGTTACTTTTTTATGTCACTGATACAAAGCTCTCCCACTTTATAAACAGGCTGATCTCAGTATTTTATTTTGAGAAAGTATTCAAGATATCTTCAAAGATGTCACTAGCATATTACAACTCAGTGGCAATCATATTTAGTATTATAAATATTAGACATTGTGAAATGAGAATGTTTCTTTCACAAAAGCACCAAAGGTTCAGTGGGAATTCTAGCTCCAGTTTTAAACTTACGAGTGACCGGTGGCTAGAAGTCTACTTCATTATATTTTGTCTATGGCAAGCTGTGCATTACTTTTTTGACTCACTAAATAAAGGGGTTGAAACATGCAGTCATTGTGTGATTGTTTGTCTTACCGGGTAGGCAGGCTGGAGCCAGGAATGCATTCTTAGGTTTGGAAGCGTGGAGTCTCCAGAAATGAGTGACTAACTGCATGATAAAACTGCAGCCCTCAATTTCTGCATTCCTGTGGACTTGATCTCCTTCATCTGTTCCTTCTAGAGAAAGGATCAAGTCAGTAATTGGCTTTAATGCAGAATAAGACATTTTTAAAATCTGCTATTTCATTGTATCTGCCTCATCCCCAATTTTTTCTTTGTTCATTTAAGGGATGTGGGCGTCGCTGGCAAGGCCAGCAATTACCCTTGAGAAGGTGGTGGTGAGCCGCATTCTTGAACCGCTAAAGTCCTTATGGTGAAGGTACTCCTAACAGTGCTGTTAGGCAGGGAGTTTATGTTCTTCTTACACTTCTTTGTAGCGGTTTGATACAACGGAGTGGCTTGCTAGGCCATTTCAGAGGGCAGTTAAGTGCCACCCATATTGCTGTAAGAACGGCACGTTTCCTTCTCTGCAGGATATTAGTGAACCAGTTGGGTTTTTACGATAATCCAACAGCTTCATGATCGCCATTACTGATACTAGCTTTTTATTTCACATTTATTTAATTTTTTTTTTTTTTTTTTTTAAACTGAATTCAAATTCACAAACTGCCATGGTGGAATTTGAACTCATGCCTCCAGATTATTAGTCCAGGCCTCTGGATTACTTGTCCAGTAACATAACTACTGCACTACCTGGTCATTTAAATTGAAGTGTATTCAGCCATTGGTTGAATATGGTCACATCGAAGCGTGTCATTTGTCTTGATCTGAACTAGTATTAACACTGCAGGCATTCAGATTAACTGCCCAGCACTTCAACAGGATGCTCCATCAAGTCTTGTCTGCATGCTGATGGTGGTCTAAGTGCAGTGGGTTGGACTCCACACGCCAGATAACCTTTAGTTAGTATACAGAACACTTCTGTCGGATGAGCGACTTGCCAAATTTGTTTTTATTTTATCTACACAGTAAGACTTCAGACCTGGCAGATCATTATTCACCTACCTGGTAGCAGCTATTACACCACTGTAAAGATTAAAAACTCATTACTACCAACAGCCAGCACTACTGTCCACCCAGAGCAGTTAATGGGTGCTGCTGGATAAGTGGAAAACATTCACTTTGATTGTGGTTTAACCGGAGGTGAAACAATCAGGTCCGGTGAGTATTAAAAATATACTGCTCAGTGCCTGGAGTTCCCCTTAAATATCCTGGCCATATTGCACATTAGGAATCAGAACAGTTCAAAAATCAACTCGTGTGTGCAGTGTCAGCACCACAATCCTATTGTAATTGGTCAAAACTGGAACAAGGGAGACCAGTGAAACCTGCTGGCGTTTGATAAGATGGGTGAGTACTAGCTCACCATTTCCACTGCCTATAACATGATCCCACACAAAACACATCTTTATCTCCCCTCTCCTGCTTTCCAGAGGGACCATTCCCTCAAGGAAACCCTTGGCCATTCTTCCACCAACCCAAGGTCCAGCTGCCAGTCCCATCCCTTCCCCACGCAACAATAACAGACAGAACACCTGTTCCCTCTGTCTCTTCCTACAGCATTGTTCCTTCTGTACCAAGCAGGCATGTGTGTATTTCTTCTAATCTCTTCATAAGAGCTAGTGCACAGTACAAAAAGAAATTTAAAAGGCTGATGCAATGTTGGTCTTTATCTCAGGAGGCATCGATGCTTCAGATGTACAGAGCCCTGGTCAGAACCCCGCATTCCGTTTTGGGCTCCTAACTTCCACAAATATATATTGGCCTTGGAAGGGGTACAGCACAGATTCACTAGAATGATACCAGGGCTTAAAGGGTTAAATTATGACGAAAGGTTGCAAAAACTTGGTTTGTATTCCCTTGAGTTTAGGCAGGTGAGCGGTGACCTAATTGAGGTGATTAAAATGATAAAGGGATTCAAAGGGTAGATACAAAGAAACTATTTCTCCCGATGGGGGAATCCATAACAAGGGGACATGATCTTAAAACTAGAGCGAGGCCATTCAGGAGTGAAATCAGAAAGCAAATTTTTTCCCCCGACGCAAGCAGTAGTGGAAATCTGGAACTCACCGAGTTAAACAGATTTTTATTAGGTTAAGGACATCAAGGGATATCGATCAGAGGCGGGTAAATGGAGTTGATGTATTGATCAGGCATGATCTAACAGAATGGTGTAACAGGCTCGTGGGGCTGAATGGCCTGCTCCTGTTTCTATATAACATAGTTCTGGTGGGGATCTGCAACTGAGGTGTTGGCTATCTTTTCTCAGTTGCTAATGGGCCTGCTGTGTGTTGACAATTTCTCGGTTTTTATTTCAGATTTCCTGCATATGCAGTTTTTATTTTATTTTTCCAGTGTTCGCATGTGCATGCATGTGGGTGTATGTGTGCATGCGTGTGGATGTGTGTATGCCCATGTGCTCCTTTCCCACACCGTTCCACTCACTTAGCTATCTTCCTGCCATTTTGCTCTTTTATTATCTTTTCATTGTCTCACTAGAATGATGTTTGCGTACGATCCGCCAGTTTTCACCTCTCTCCAGCTTTTCAAAAACCTTTTAGCTGGACAATTAACCAATTAACCCCTCTCTGTGGCAGGAGTCAGTACTCGGATTCTTGATTTCTGCTTTTCTCTTTCCCCCTCCACCCTACCCATCTTGTTCAAGCTGAAGAGGCTCATTTCTCTTCCAGTTTCCAATCCTGATGAAGTGTCTAGATTCAGAACATGAACCCGTCCTTTCTCTTTCTTGATACTGGTGGATCTGCTGGATATTTCCAGTATTTTCTGCATTTGCTCACCTCACCCACATATGCAGGCTCACCTTTATCAGATTGTGGTGCTTTCAACTCCGTGAAGTGCACAAGGTTATTGGGTCGCATCATCGCGATGGAACGCGCTGTGATTATTAGCCGTTGGAACACTTCCGGGTCAAGGTCACGACCATCCTTGTTCCAAGTATTCAGAATCTGCACAGCATTATTCAGCAAAGCCTGATCCTGATCAGACAAGGAAGAGAAATGTTTGAACACATCTTGCTGATGATATTGTAATTATGCTATTCAAACATTACAAGCCAGATGAATGCATGCCCTACTTTCACACACCCTTTTTCTGCTATTCAACACAGCACTTGCAATACAAAGTATCTGTTGTTGCAGCATGTTCTCGTAAACATGGTGCCATATATTCTCCTCCTGAGTTGAGGAATGAAGCGGACAAGCCGAAACAGATTTTGGCATCAGAGCTTCGCTGATGCCATCACCACCAGTTTGAAAGCAGGGCAGCTTTAGATCAGCCCAGTGCTGCCTGACACTGCTCAGAACACCTTATCTACAGCCCATCCAATGATTGGCATCGTGTTCTTCAGTCAGTGGAGCTGATGCAGCAATAGCCCCCACTCCCGGACCCATAATAAATGCATAGCCCCGTAGATGCAGCCAGTGCTTAATAGACAGACTGGTTTCATACAAGTGTGTGTGAAAAGCAATTCACGAGGTACACGTCACCTTGTGATTGTGATAACTGCCACGACTGTTGTGCAGACTTGCCAGCAGCCCCTTGGTTTGCTGTTGAACACTGGGTGGAGTTGGCATCGACAACAACGTAGTGGCCAGTTCCAACGCTGTCTGTTTATTCTTTTCCTGTGAGAACAGACACAGTTACTGTAAACACTCTCACTCCCCTTCTCCAAAAGGTAAATTTGTATATTTTAGATTTTACATCAATTCTCCTGATCCAGTAACCAGTTCTCCAGCTATCCTCAGATAGAACAAGTGGGAAATGAAAACCAAAAGGAATTTCTATTAAACAAAGAGCCCCTGCCCAACAACTTATTGATCAAGGAAATAGCACAGACCCCTTTCTCCCCCTGAGTCACCAAGGCAAGTAGTTTACCTTTTCAGTTGAGGATCCAATAGCAAAGCAACTTTCCAGCACTTCCATGGAGCTCACCACCAGCCTAAAGAGAAAGGGAAGCATTACATTCCCACTGCTGAACTCATTATTGGGAGAGGGAGGAGAGCTGCTTAATAAACAGTACATAAATGGGCTTTGATACAATCTAAAGCAACAAGCAGTATCTTTAGGATTACTCCATTGTTTGGTTCCTCTCACATAGCTCTCCTTCCAGCAGAAGACTGAAGAATGCCTCCAACAAGCTGAATACTAACAACTGATAACCAAACTAACAACATTTTCCTCCATTTGCCTTCCTTATTGCTTGCTGTACCTGCATGCTAGCTTTCTGTGTTTCTTGCACGAGGACACCCAACTCTCTGAACACCAACATTTGAAAGTTTCTCACCATTTAAAAAATATTCTGTTTTTCTATTCTTCCTACCAAAGTGAATAACCTCACATTTCCCCACATTATACTCCATCTGCCACCTTACTGCCCACTCACTTAGTCTATCTATATCCCTTTGCAGACTCTGTGTTCTCCTCACAGCTTACTGTCCCACCTAGCTTTGTATAGTCAGCAAACTTGGATACATTACACTCGGTCCCTTCATCTAGGTCATTAATATAGATTGTAAATAGCTGAGGCCCCAACACTGATCCTTGCGGCACCCCACTAGTTACAGCCTGCCAACCTGAAAAAGATCAGTTTCTCTTCTGTCCATTAACCAATCCTCTATCCATGCTACTGTATCACCCCCAACCACATGAGCCCTAATCTTTTGTAATAATCTTTTATGTGGCACCTTATCGAATGCCTTTTGGAAATCCAAATATACTACATCCACTGGTTCCCCTTTATCCACCCTGCTAGTTACATCCTCAAAAAACTCTAATAAATGTGTCAAACACGATTTCCCTTTCATAAAACCATGTTGACTCTGCCTAATCATGTTGTGATTTTCTAAGTGCCTCGATACTACTTCCTTAACGATGGGTTCCAGCCTGTGCACAATTCCTTAACAGGAAAAAAGCCATTTGAGTTTTATGTTTTGGTTGAGAGTTCAAGTCCCACATCAGGGACAATAAATGCAGCCTTGCCAGTGAAGCCCACACCCCAAGAATGATTTTTTTTTAAATCACAACTATATACTTAGAACATTAATAGCACAATTTGATACAGTTCAGATAGTGTGTTTAGAAAAGTTAAAGTGAATATCATTATTATAACAACATAACACAATTTAAGCAGCAAGCGATGATTAAAAGCTTTAGATAATAACTTCCAACACAGAATCAAAACTGCAACAGTAACAGAGGAGGGGGGCAAACAGATTCTGGGTGAATGGAGACAGTGCTGAAGGATTACAGGCAGAACTTTATAAACCTGATATCCAGCAGACAATATTGGGGCAGACACAGAAAGTCAAATCCAGAAATCATTACAAGCCCATGTCTGTTTGAAAGATCAACTCCAGCTGTTTGCCTTGTCACCACATCACTCAATTCTTTCTCTCTAGTCGCTGAACCCATTTATGCTATCGGCTTCAAATGGTATTTGAACCCTTCACGATAGTGAACAAGTTGCCAGTGTACTGACTCTCTACCAAATGTGTCAGCTCCATTCACAATCTTGAAAACTTCAAGATCAACTGGACATCAGCTTTACTGTTCATCTCCATGACCTCTCAAAGGGCAATAAAAGCGCTCCGATGGTCAGGTGACCAGTGTACTCCACATGGAGTCTGACCAATGCCGTATACATCAACAGTACAATATCCCTCCATTACTGCAACCCTGAACCTTCTTTGACTTTTGTACTGCAGCTAAGGACAAGGCTGAGTTTCATATATAGCCACTATAATTGCAGCAGCACACTGCCCCACTCTTCCATTTAGAACATATTTCCTCTTTTGGTGCCTGGCTCTCCTATTTTACTCTTATCCACATTGAACTTCATCTCCCATGTACGAGCCTAGTTAACTATAATGGGTAAATTCTTCTGAATCTGGTTGTGTTGTTTCTCATTCTATGCCCTTCCTTCTATTTTGTTATCATCTGCTAAATTATGGAGATTTTACTCCAAACTCTTGTCTAAGTCATGAACATGAAAAACAGCAAGACTTCATGTTAAGTATGAAGCTCCAACACTCAATTTACTCTAAAAGGTACTTGTCAATATAACCTCTTGCTGAGATAGAAGAACAAAAACACCAACAGCTCTAAAAACTAAACCAAGTGATAGTGCCACAGGATCTAACCAGCCAGCAAGATGCAGTTATTCACACCCACATTGATGGAGCACTCGAGGTCAATCCGTATAAGACATGTGACATGACTGGAGACGATTTCACTGAATCCAGGACACATGTTTAAATCAGTGTTATTTTGAAGAGCACTTCAGGATCAAATGTCAAAAATGTGTGTGGTTACTGCTGTTTTATACAGTGAGATGTCACGAACACAAAGACACAAATGTAAAAGAGAACAGCATAAAGAGAAAGGAGGGATACTAACCGGTCTAAGGAGCTCAGGGGCTCAGTCTCACAACTTTCAGGGAACAACAGAAAAGAAAACCACATGAGAACTTTAAATAAAGTAAACACAATCCTTTTACCACTTTAGAAAAAAAGTGAGAGAGAAGATGAGCAGCCAGGCATGCAGAAACTGCACACAGAGGATGTGGTAGTGTCATGCAATGCGATTGCTGTGAAACACTTGGCCATCAGCACACAGCACAGGGTCCCCCACAGAAAGATGGGATGTCGGTGGAGATGGATTATTTGCAGTTCTCAGCTTTTACACCTACATGATACTATTCACTGCACTACCTGTAATTGTGGAAATGGACTCATTAAGCACACAAACACTTCTACAATTTTCAAGATGTGCAAGTGCATGGAGAAACCTCAGTGGAGATTTCAGTTTCAAATGGAGAAGCGTACTAGGGATTTAAAAAGCACGGTGGGGTTTCCATTTTGAGCGGGTGGGGCTGGTGCATAACCAGTTTGTTTCATTTTGGAAAAACCCTGCAATATTCACAACTGTCGCAATCCAGCCTGCCCTAGCACAACCAGCTGCAAACAACCAAAACCTATTGCAACTCGGTACAAAATAACACTACACAGGCTCAAAACACTCAGGAAACATATCTACTCATTTAAGTCCTTGACATGCTTACATGTCAGATTACACTCGCTTCCCCCTTTCCCCATTGCAGTCTCTATATTTAAAGATCTCACTGACGGTCAGTTCCCTGAACCCCGACTGCATCTGCTCTCAAGGTGCTAACAAGCTCATTGTAATTCAAAACTTGCTAATCTGGGACTAACATTTTTTAATTCTTTTAGAATATTAAGTTGGTCAAGTTTTCTTTAAACATCTGGAGATGGCAATGAACTGACCTCAACACTTTGAGCAAGAGCTATAGTTCAAATGTTTTTTAAAAATCCACCATTTTGTGCCCTTCCTAGTTAGGGTTTTAAGTGAGAGCCCCATATTCTTAGATTTACCCAATCTCTTTCTTTGGTTCATGTCAACAACAACGTGTATTTCTAGAAATGCCTTAAACGCCAAAAGACGCCCACAAAGCTTCACAGAGGCATCATCTATCAAACATGGCCACTAAATCAAAGGAGGACATATTAAGAGGGGTGAAAAAAGGGGTGGTTTTTAAGGAGGGTCTTAAAAGGGGAAGAGGTGGAAGGGTTTAGGGAGGGAGCATTGGGCCTAGGTACCTGAAGGCCCAGCTGCCAAGGTTAGACAAAGTGGGCAGGGGAAGGGGGGATACACAAGAGGCCAGAGTCAAAGGAATGGGGGTTTTGGGGTGGGGGAAAGTTTGCAGTAGATTATAGCGGGAAGGTAAAAGACGTGCAGGGATTTAAACTTGAGGATGGGAATTTTAAGTTTGAGGCATTGTACCGGAAGCCAATGTAGGTCAGCGAGGACAAGGGTGATGGCTGAGTGGGACTTGGTGCAGAGCACAATACAGGCAGCAGAGTTTGGGATGAGATGAAGTTGACAGAGGGTAGAGAGAGAGAGAGGCCGGCCAAGAGCACATTGGAATAGTTCAAAGACATGGATGAGGGCTTAAGAGGGACATGGGTTGAGCTAGGGGTGGAGGGAGGCAATGTTGCTGAGGTGGTCACTGCGATGGAGAGGATATGGGGATCAGAAGCTCAGCTCAGGATCGAATAGGATGCCAAGGTTGCAAACAGTCCAGTTCAACCTGAGACAGTGGACGGGTAGGGGGATGGAATTAATGGAGAGGGTATGGAATCTGTGGTAGGCCACAGATATGGCTTTGGGTTTCCCAGCGTTTAGCTAAGGAAATTGTAGTTGATCCAAGTCTTGATGTCGGACAAGCGATCTGACAACACAGAGGCAGTGGAGAGGTCGAGAGATGTAGAGGTGGCTGCTGTTAGCATACAAGTGGTCAGATGATATCACTGAGGGGCAGCATGTAGACGAAAAAAAGAGGGGCCAAGGATAAATCCTTGGGGGGACACTGGAGGTAACAGTGCAAGGGTAGGAAGAGAAGCCATTGTTGGAGATACGTTGGCTACAATTGGATAGGCAAGAGTGGAGCCAAACCAGGGCAGTGTCGCTGAGCTGGACAACGGAGGGGAGGCGTTGGAGGAGGCTGGTTTTGTCAACAATGTTGGCTGCAGACCGGTCAAGGAGAGAAAATACACCATGGTCACAGTCACAGAGGATGTCACTTGTGATTTTGGTTCGGGCTGTTTTGGTGCTGTGGAAAGCTGAGTCAAGAGATTCAAATACGGAGTTGTGTGAAAGGTGGGCCTGGATTTGGGAGGCAATAACACATTTAAGGAGACAAAAGGAAGGTTGGAGATGGGACAATAGTTTGCAAGGACAGAGGGGTTGAGGGTAGGTGTCTTGAGGGGGGGGGGGGGGTGATGATGGTGGTTTTGAAGGGGACAGGACTTGGGGAAAAGGAACCACTATGGCAGCTAACATGGGGGCCAGGATGGGAAGCTGGGTGATCATCAGTTTACTGCGAATGGAGTCGAGGGAGCAAGAAATGGGTCTCATGGACAAGATGAGCTTGGAGAGGGCATGAGGGGAGATAGGAGAGAAATTAGTGAAAGAGGTTGGTTCAGGGCTAGGGAGGAAGCAACACTTAGGCAACAACATGTTCAGCCAGGCGGAGGAGGGTGGTGGTTGATGGCGACTAAAGGTCATCGACCTGAAATGTTAACTCTCTTTCTCTCTCCATAGATGCTGTCTGACATGTTGAGTATTTCCAATATTTTCTGTTTTTATTTCAGGAAGCAGCACTTGTTGGAGATGGAGGTGAAAGGAATAGGCAAGAAAGACTTGAGGAGATGGTTGGTAGTGCAGAAAGGAAGCCGGGGTTATCTTTGCTTTCCAGGATGATCCAGGAATTGTGGGCAGTTTTGGCAGAGAGTGATTGAGGCCTGATAATGCTTGATGTGGTCCAGCCAGGTCTGGCGATAGATGGCTAAAGCTGTTGGGCGCCTGATGTGCTCAAGTTTGCCACCTGGACGTGAGGGAGCCCAGATGGGGATGTACCAGGGGAATGAACCATGATCAGAGAGTGAAGATTTTTCTGGGGACAAGGGCATCAAAGGTGGAGCTGAGGAAGTGGCTGAGCAAATTGACAGCTGCAGAAATATGGTGGCAAATGGAAGGCCAAAGGCTAGGCAGCTGGGAGTTTGAAAGTTCAGTTTTGACTTGGGGGGGGGGGGGCGGGGGAAAGAGGTTTTTTTTCCCTCAGAGGCGGATACAGAAGGAAGTGGAGATTGGAAGGGGGCAAGGTGGTGAGGGATGCAAGGACATGGTCGGAGATGGCCTTGTAAGTGATTTAGACCATGGGAGAGGCCATAGGTGATTGAAAGGCTGAGGGGTGGCTGTGAATATGGGTAGGAGAGTTTATATGGAAGCAGTGGTATAGGGCAGTAAGAGCACAGAGGGCAAAGGAGACTTAAATCAGAGGATTAGGAGTCGCTCAGTGCAGAGGCTGAGGAAGGGAAAAAGTGAGGATAGCTTGCGGAGAAATTCAGGGTGGGGCTTCAGGGGGGTGGGGGGGGAGCGCGGCACACAAGAATTGTGTTTTTTTTAAAGAAGAGGTTAAGCGGGGTGAACAAGTGAACAGATTCCCTAGGAGAATAGACCATGGTGTAACTTGGTGATAAGGGCCACACTGCCACCACAGCTGTTTCGGTGGGGAGCTGGTGGAAAGTATAGCCAGCCAGGGGAGGCTTTGGTAAAGGACAAGTTGGTGTCACCAGTGAGCCAAGTTTCAATCAAAGCAGAATATCAATGCAATCATCCAATAAGGGCATTGTTTGCAAGAGAACAGACACTCTGGATGGAAATGCAGAAAGGGGTGGTAATTGTTAATCTGTTATCCACCACAGTCCCATTGGACTGTACTAAGGTGAGCAGAACAGGGAGAAGGTTGAAGTTAGCCCCCAACTAACATACTAGGTGGGAAGGTTGGCGAGTTAAGAGGATGAGGCAGCTGGGGTTGCTGCTCGTATGGAGGCAGCGATGGGCCCTTCAATACGATGGCAAGAGAGGCAGAGAGAGTAGCTGAAGGTTTATTGAAGGGGGATTCAAGCCTGGAACAGTGGCAAAAGAGTCGGAAGGCAGAGGAATAGTGATGGATTAAGATACTGATTGGAGGAGCAAATGAAAGGTAGCATGACTGGATGACAGGAAGGGGAGGAGACAGGCCAGAAGGGTCTGAGAGGGGTCAAGAGAAAGAAAAAGAAGAAAACAGTGCAATACAGGTAGACTATCCTTTATCCGAACTTCCAAAAACCGAAAACCTCTAAAAACCAAAAGTTTTTTCGTTCAGCGTAAGTCGTGCGCACGACAAGACCAGAGTGGCGCACGATTTATGCTGAGCAGGGCAGAGGGTCACAGAGTTCCCTCCTGGGTAGGAGATTGCAGGCCGAGCCGGGCAGTGTGGAGGTGGTACCGGGAGAGTGAACCCGACAATACAGCGGCCCATCCGATAGCTGCAGCGGCCCGTCCGATATTCTTTTCTCCCCCCCCCCCCCCCCCACCCGACCCGTCCGATATTCTTTTCTCCCCCCTGACCCGACCCCCGACCCGAACCGCGGCCCGTCCGATATTCTTTTCTTCCCCCCGACCCCCACCCCCCCGCCGACCCTGACAAATTTCCCAATACCTTCTGAAATCCGAAAAATTCCGAAAACCGAAACTCAGCTGGTCCCAAGGTTTTCGGATAAAGGATAGTCTACCTGTACAAGTAATGGGCTCCAGCCCGGAGCAGCAGCCAAAATATACTCGCAAATGGACAGAGGGAATTCAGGTTACGTAGGTACGGCAGAGATTAGGACAGACATGCCCTAGTTGTAAACAGGACAGGGGGAGACATAGTGAAAGGTGCAGGATGACATTTTTTTCTCTGTGCGTCTGAATTCTTCCCAATTCAACTATATTCAGGAACACTAGAAATATATCAATCCACTCAAAAGTACAGGAACTGCAAGCTCAGGACAGTCTGAGATCATGCTGTAATGGCAAGCTTTCACACAACAGCCACACATGGTTCAGCAAAAAGAAACTCTAATACACACAGACTTTGGTGACAGAACAAATGTTGCAAGATGAACAAAAATCATTCCTAATGTAAACAATTGCATTGTATTGTCATCCATGCCAATTTTTCTCCATTGAGTCAAAAACTTGAGACAGCAAAATGAATTATGAAATTTATTATCCCATGGAATCCAATTTACAATGCTGTCAATTTTATGCACACCATTCTTCATTTGTTCCACACCAAATAAGGAGCAGGATGTTAGTAAGCAGTTCACATAACTTCAAGCAGTTCCAGCTCATGCTTACCTCTCGAGGACAGAGCCGCTGGTGGAGGATGGAGTGGCCGAGTCCACCTCTCCGGTGGTGTTACTCTGGTTGACACTTGGAGCAGAGACATTGTTTACAGAGGCTGATGGGAAATCCTCTGGAGGTTCATCCGGCCAACCAAACTGCTCCTTTGTCTTGCCATAGATTTTTATTGAATCAACCATTGTAACCCCGGCAGGATCAACTGATGCACCAACTGCAAGGACCAGGGAAAGAAAAAGGGAGAACATAACATCAAGATCATTAGAATAATATATGTACACTAACACAGAAGAAATAAAGGTGACTTGCTCTTAAATCTTACATCAGTGCTCTAGACTGGGTGCACAGCAATGTACTTACTCCCAAAAAGCAAAAAATGTCTACCATTTCTTGTGTACTTAATGTCACTCCTAGATTGAGATCAGAAAACTGGGGCAAGAGAGCTGACCAAACAGATACCAGTTATAGGGTGGTAATACAGAAACCCACAACCATGGCCAGGCTGGACGACAACACGATTGGTCAGTGCAGAGGGGAAGCTATGATATTGCAATCCTACGGTATGACATGTTTTATAAGCTTGGATTGCATGCATTTCTATTGGTTAGTTTTCACTTACCAAAAATGGTTAGTTTCTTATCGGCCTGTAATGCCTCTTCACGTGTGAATGGGTAGTCAAACCAACGAGCTCTCGTCAAGTTCAATTGCATCGTACGACCAAAAATCTCAATATAAGATGGTGCTCTCTCAATGGCCTGTGTCCCAACCTGGATCCGCAGCCCTGTCATTACCATGGTGGTGTTGTTGTTGACGCCATCCATTGTAAATCCACCCGGCTGTAAAGGAACATGTATAGATTCTGAGCACCAATCAAAACAGATCCAAGCAAGTCTATTTACAATTGCCCAACTGCTTAACTTCCTCTATTGAACAAATACAGACTGACATCTGACAGGGAAGATATGCAGTCATGGCATTAACCATGTCAAAGTCTCTTTACCTCAACCCACAGGGAACACATTTAAAGTA
This sequence comes from Somniosus microcephalus, assembly GCF_052327205.1. Taxonomy (NCBI): domain Eukaryota; kingdom Metazoa; phylum Chordata; class Chondrichthyes; order Squaliformes; family Somniosidae; genus Somniosus; species Somniosus microcephalus. The sequence continues at coordinate 32,692,479 of NC_141011.1, forward strand.
AAAGCAATAAACTAAATGTGAATCTTATTACTGCAGCATGTTACCAGATGTTGGAACATGGTCCACTCCCAAAGACACTGCAGGCAGCGCAAAAACACCAAAGAGAAAAGTTTTTAGGAGGCTTTTGAAAATTAGGGAGGTGTTGTTTACGTAAGAAGGTCTAGAGAGCAGAGGCACAGTGACTGAAAGATTGGCCACCAATGGTGAAGCGGAGACACCGCGGAACGAGGAATAAACTGGTGATGGAGTCGTGAATTGTATGTGGAAACATTTGGTCGGATATCACCAATGACAAGGATCTTAAAATCAATTTGCTGGGTCATGGGAGCTACTGGAGCTTGACAAGGACACAAAGAACAGAACTTTATAAGTGACATGGACCTCTGTGACCTGCATGAGTCAACTCTCGAGATGATAAAGGATTAAGGTTACAACAGTGGAGGAGAAAAGGCAACGACAGAGTGAAGCAATGTTATGGAAGTGGAAAAAGCAATTAGTAACTGGTCAGATTTGGGGGAAGGAAGTTTAGGAGCGGTATACCAAGGTTTGGCCCCTCCAACTTTGCCCGGGGTGGCAGTTGGGGACATGGCCTGAGCCAAAACGAGAGGTGTGTTGGCGTTTGTAGGAGAAGGAGGATGGCTTTGGTTTTGTGGACACTCAGCTGGAGAAAATGTTGCAATAAATAAGTACATTGCCAGAGGCTCAGTTCATCTTATTGTATCACCTGTTACTGCAGCTGTGAACACTTTAATTATGATGTAGTCAATTAGAACTAGGTTTTCCTGTTGAGCTCTTGGATTTATAAAAAAGTGTCTGTAGCAAGCTGAATACAAGTAGACAGACGTCTAGCAATAGAAATCAAACACACTACAATTACCACTCTCAGAATAGCTATACTAGCTACAATACTTGCCAATCCAGTCTACTAAATGAATCGTAACTCCAGTTATACAGCAAGTAACCCATAAACATCACCCCCTCCCATCACTTTTGGTAATCAGCCAAATGTCCAGGATATCAATTAGCATGTTTGCCATTTTAACAGAGGCATTATTTTAAATGGGTTAAAGCTTAAAATATCACATGGAAGAATCAAATATAAATGCATTAACTTTTCATCTGCTAATGTTGCCAATAGTAATCTCTACGTTCTTGTGTCTGATTATCTACACTTAGCTTTCCAACTTTGAAGCTATTCTCAAATACAAATTAATCCAGGTCCTTCGTAAAGAGTTTAAGATGCCATGTATTGCTCCTGATGGGAGGTAATGCTAGCGGGAACACTTTTCCCCCAATCATTAGTCTTGGTTAAGGCTTTCCAATGTTGTGGTCATGTACTCGAATTCTACAGTTAACTTAATCCAATCCACATTACCCTCGTTTTAGAAACATTTAAAAAATGTGTACGACATCCTTCTACAAGGAGAACAAGTGTTACGTCTCAGAATTGCCCTGCCATTGCTCTGAGCCCATTCCAATAGAATCAATGTCCTTTTGAAAGCAGGAGGCCGAAAATTGCACTCAAATTGCAGATGCAGTCATACACGATAAAATTATAATTTCAACTTATCATCAAATGTCTTTAAGATGCTACCAATTTAAATAATCATGCCAGTAGCCTTGCATTTGCACAATACATTCAGTTAGTAGTTGATAATCACACAATTTTTCTCCCTTATCAAGATGCCCAAACATTGGCAAAAAAATAGGGAGAAACTATCTCCCCTGGAAGGAGGATCGGTAACCAGAGGACACAGATTTAAGGTCATTGTCAGAAGAACGAGAGGCGAGATAAGGAGACTTTTATTTTGCTGCACAGCGAGTAGTTAGGCTCTGCAATGCACTGCTTGAAAGGATGGTGGAAGCAGATTCAATAGTAACTTTCAATAGGGAATTAGATATATACTTGAAAATGTGAAATTTGCAGGGCTATGGGGAAAGAGCAGGGGAGTGGGACTAATTGGAGAGCTCTTTCAAAAAGCCGGCACAGACACGATGGCCTCAATGGCCTCCTCCTTGCTGTATCATTCTATGATTCATTGTCTACACTTTTCATGTTTCTTGCATACTTCCTACACATGTATGGAAATATTGAAGGGTGGGTGGGATTTGACAACTAGTTGACATCAACAGATCAAAAATGAGCAAAACCTATTTTGAAAAGAGCTGGTGCTTTCTCTAGAGATTATCAGTGGGTGTCATCTAGTGGACTCATACCTTTGTGCTGGCCACGTACATGCCCGTGGAGTTCAGTCGATGTTTAATTTGTTGCATGTTGTACACCTGTAGCAAGTCATTTCCCCCAAATTCAACGTCAGTCAGCTGCTGGTTGTGTTCAAAGAAATCAATCGGAAATGTTACCTGACTGGGGGTGCGAGTCGCTGTGAACAGAGACACCAAAAGAAGCCCATCAATTATAAATCAGTTACTCAGGATGCTACCAAAGACAACCTTATAAAGTTGAGAAAAAAAAAAACTTTCCTTTTATCTGACACTTCTGTGCAAAATTCTAACTATCGAGTGCTGGCTCTACATTGATGCAGTCAGTTCGAAGATTATCTAACATTGCAAAACACTGGGGGGGGCGGTGGCATTAAGATTTTTGGATTCCAAAGTGTTAATTGTAAAATTAAACATTCACAAATAAATGCACATGTATTTCAGAATAGACCCCGACTTGTAGGACTTGTCAATATTTATATAATATGCATCTGTGAATCAAAACAAATGACATTCTTATTTTAACTGTGAATGATTAATATTGTCAGGAGTGCTTTTATACACATAGTGTGGAATAAATCTGTCTGGTTGTAACCAGAGCCAGTCTGATGGAGGAGCCCACCGTAAACATTAACCTGAATCTCCCTTTCAGATGCTGACTGGCCTGTTGTATATTTCTAGAAGTTTGTTTATTGCAGAAGTATGTGTAAAGGGGGAATTCCTTGGAGACAGACATTGTAACATATTACTGTACCAACTTTTATTACAAGATTCCAAAGTTTGTAATTACTATCCAGCTCAAGAATATACAGGACTGCAAAAGCAGCAGCTGCTAAATCTCACAGTGGAAACATCTGAAACAGAAGTCTCAGCACCACCACCAGATTGAAATAAAATTAGAATAATTCTTAACATCCCTTATGCTTTATTCACCTATTGCTTTGATATGAGAGGAACTGGCTGAGAGGAGTTTGAAGATGGCAGTGCACAGGGAGCAGAAATAGCTCCAGTAGAGGGGCTGTAATTAACTCGAGGGCAATTCATGCCTTTTCAGCTGTGTTCATCAATTCCGTTCTCTCTCATTGCTGGATTTAGTAACTCAACAGAAAAATAGAATGCAAACTTCAATCCTGTGATTTTTAAAAGAGGCCCTGAAGAGATCATCCCCTTCACTTCAAGCACGAGAACAGTGTGAACAGCAATTAAAAGCCTAGCCCAGTATAACGTTTCCGTACGAGGTACACAGGTTTCTCATGTACAAGGGCTGAGCGGTCACTATACTCATGCGTATTTCTGTGTTGTGTGGTGGCAATGTTTCTCTCTCTTTAACCTAAGCAGAGTATTTCCAAGTAAACACCCTTACTGGCAGCTGCAGTCTTGCGCTTGCGGACTGGTTTCAAGATGCTGATGACGCTGCTGGGCTGCAGCGAAGGCTGTAACCAATAGGAAGTGTTCTCGACATTTGCCATATAGATGCGCAGGCTGCCGTCCTCACACAGGAGTATCATGGTAGTTCTTTGCTGATCGTTGCTGGCTGTGTGGCGAATTGCAACCATGTCCTGGATCTAAAACATGAAGCGGGGTAAAAGACAAGGACATAAAAATGTAGAACAAGGAAAGGCTCTTTTAAACTCCTTCCGCCAAGACGCGGTTTACTTGTTAATCTGACCATTTTCATCTTTTCCTCCTCTTCCCACTGTTTACTGAATCATTCAAAATTTCCCTTAGAATGCTGCATCTGTGTTTGCTCTAATTGACTGTCCACTCTAATGTAGATGTTTTTCAAGTTTGCCGCCCGTTTTCTTTCATGTATAATAAATCGCCTCCTTTGGTTCGCTACATTAATTTATCCGTTTCTAAATTTGAGACCTTCCCCAAATCTACTTTCCAATGGGAATAAGCAAGTTTCCTTAGCCCACTCTCTGAAACCTGCAATCATTTCAGAACCTTTCCAGCATCTATAATCTTGTCCAAAATAGCACACAAAGTGCTCTAACTAATGTTCGAATGTCAATATTATTTCCTTGTTTTATGACTATACTCATACACCTAGCAGTTGAAGGATCTTTACAACACCACTGTGGCTACATTTGCAGTCACAATAAAAACTGAACACTGGAAATCTGAAGTTAGAAAATGCTGGAAATGCAAAGTATCTGGAAATAAGAACATAAGGAATAGGATCAGGAGTAGGCTATACGGCCCCTCGAGCCTGCCCCGCCATTCGATAAGATCATGGTTGATCTGATCTTGGCCTTAACTCCACTTTCCTGCCCGCTCTCCATAACACTCGATTCCCCTGTTTTTCAAAAATCTGTCTATCTTCACCTTGAATATATTCAATGACTCCGCCTCCACAGTTCTCTGGGGTAGAGAATTCCAAAGATTCGCGACCCTCAGAGAAGAAATTCCTCCTCATCTCCGTTTTAAATGGGCAACCCCTTATTCTGAAACTATGCCCCCTAGTTCTAGATACCCCCACGAGGGGAAACATCCTCTCTGCATCTACCCTGTCAAGCCCCTTCAGAATCAATAAGATCACCTCTCATTCTTCTAAACACCAATGAGTATAGGCCCAGCCTGGTCAACCTTTCCTCATAAGACAACCCCTTCAACTCAGGAATCAACCTAGTGAACTTCCTCTGAACTGCCTCTAATGCAAGTATATCCTTCCTTAAATAAGGAGACCAAAACTGTACACAGTACTCTAGGTGTGGTCTCGCCAACGCCCTGTACAGTTGTAGCAAGATTTCCCTACTTTTATACTCCATCCCCCTTGCAATAAAGGCCAATATTCCATTTGCCTTCCTAATTACTTGCTGCACCTGCATGCTAATTTCTTGTGTTACATGTACGAGGACCCCAGATCCCTCTGTACCGCAGCATTAGGTAGTCGCTCTCCATTTAAATATTTTGCTTTTTTATTCTTCTTACCAAAGTGGATAACCTCACATTTTCCCACATTATACTCCATCTGCCAATGTTTGCCCATTCACTGAACCTGTCTATATCCCTTTGCAGACTCTTTGTGTCCTCCTCACAACTTGCTTTCCCACCTAGCTTTGTATCATCAGCAAATTTGGCCACAGTACACTCGGTCCCTTCATCCAAGTCATTAATATAGATTGTAAGTAGTTGAGGCCCCAGCACTGATCCCTGTGGCATTCCACTAGTTACAGTTTGCCAACTGGAAAATGATCCATTTATTCCAGCTCTCTGTTTTCTGTTAGTTAGCCAATCCTCTATCCAATCGAATATATTACCCCCAACACCGTGAGCTCCTATCTTGTGCAGTAACCTTTTATGCGGCACCTTATTGTTTTAAGTTCCTTCCTGAGATTTTTCTTTTTCGTTCACTACTTTTCCCATTTCTCCTGAAGCAGTTCACTCTTTGGTCCCTCTATTTTTCCATCAATCATTCGCACATTAGTCAGAAGCCTTTTATGGGATTGTCCAAAGTAATGAAGAACCACAAGCAAAGGTCACAAGTACAGAAATGCGAAGTAATATAAAAAGAGGCAGCTGGTGAATACAATACCCTCCCTTCATTGTAATGAAAGGTATCCACTGAAATATGAACCTGGGCACCAGTTGCCTTCTGGTTAGTTGTCAATATTCATGTGCCAGTTTGACTTGAGTGCTAACAACCTAGTTTAATCGCAGGGGCATCACAGACAATCCTGATCCTGTCCTCGCTGACATTCACACGTGCACTTTCCTGCAAGCGTCACTGGTCAGTGATCAGGAACAGGAACCCTGGCTGATTAGGAATTCTGAATTAGGGAGGGGATAAAGTAAACCATAGCATCCCCATCAGCGATCAAACCTGATACATTCCTGTTCCGTATGGCTCATCTGCTCACTGCATAAAGTGAGCCAATGGGAAAACCCTGAAAGGACAGGCGGTAACCTTCCATTGGAACTGAAAAGGGGAGGCGGGGAACTCTGTTTCCAAGGTGTTATACCCATCAGCTGTCTCTTTGTAATAGTACTTAACATTTCTGTACTTGTGACCTTTAATTGTGATTCTCCCCTTCCCTCATTATTTTGGGCAGTCATATAAAGTGGCTTCTCCTACCTGCCCATGCTGGTACTGATGAAATATTAAACTATCTTTTCTCTTTCATATCTGATGCACCTGCCGTGTATTTTCAGTCATTTTTGGTTTTAACTATACTTTATTATATCTAAATTTAGGAAAAGAGCACAGGATTGTGGAGGGCAAATCACCAGAGAACCACCAGCTGAATAACTCGGCTGCAGGAGGATGGAGGTGTCCTCCCCCTTCACTGCAGTCTGAACAGTGAAAACAGCTGCTGCAATCTTCAGGTCAGCAACTGCACTGAGTCACCAGCTCCGACTCGCAATAAGGCAATGAAAGCAGAGGAAAAAGCTGAATCTGAAGCTAGCAGTGGAATCTAATAAATAGCAATCATTGCGCAGCACTGTTTCTGGACTGGGGGCTCGGCAGCCTATTTCATTTATACACAGTAGCGATATCTGCAGCTGTGCCTCGCTTCCCAAGGTACTAAACTTCTCTCAGGATTGCTTGGTTCCAGTACCGTTATGTTACACTAGGCGAATTTAAAATAATCTGCACTAAACTGCACGAGAGGCTTGTGTATTTTGCAGATATATAGTTACAGATCATTAATGTATCCAAAAGACTGATTCAGAGCAAATCTACAATTGGTAACACTAATATAAAAGGATCGAATTCATCAATTGGTTGAAGGTCCATATTCACCGAGACGGTGACTGACCTTGGCTTTGGCCGGTAGAGTTTTGATCTCCTGGATGAGGAAGGTGTCCGGTTTGACCATGATGACGAGTGGAATTCCGGTGGTCTGTTGGACACAGCAGACCAGGCCAGGATGGTTCATCACCTCTGACCACTGGCATAGAGCAGGAACAGTCTTCCCACTGCCACCATTTGAACTGCAGAGAGAAAAATAAAGGAGTACAAGGTGAATCATACAGATAGAGGAGATGATGCAAAAAAACATGGGCCCATAATTTGCAGTCAGCGGCGAAGTAAAGGCGTCTGCCGCTGGCCCCAAAGAAAGCTGTCCAAAGACCTTGCGATTTATGTGGTGAGAAGTTTGATTTTTTCAACCTTCAATTGAGATCAGTGTAGTGTCGTGGGAATTCCATAGCCAGAGCTGCTGCGACGTCAACAAATTGTCTAAGCAGCCAATCGCAATGCATAATTCTCAGACAGGGAACCAGGAAGTGAAAAAGCTCATTTTATTCTGATATTTTTTTTAAATGTTAGAAAGCAAAACAAAGATTGGGGCTCTCACATGGGGAAATGGGAGAACTGAAATAAATATGAACAAACTTTTTAAAAAGATAACTTTTTTTTTTTAAGTTTCTTAAAAATTGTAATTTTTATTGCAATGGAGAAATGTGCCACTCCACAAAATTAAATGATTTTTTAGGGCCATAACGCTTGTTTAGCAGTCAATACGCTGTTAAAACCCCAGTTACACCTAATCCAACAAGGTCTAACTTTTAATGGGGTATTTAACAGCAATATTACCGTGGAAAAGCCCAAGTTTTCATCATTTTCACTGAGTTCCCCGACTACACCGATTGCCGGCTATGGGGGAGTGGGGGTCCACAGCACAGCCTGTGTCGGAGCAGTGAATGACTGACCGTAACTTCAGGATTTCCGCTTTAGGATGCGCATGCGCTACATCCTGAAGTTGTGGTCCGAGGGGGGGGGAGAGAGAGCTGTCGCGGGGAAGGGAGCAAGCGTTTGTGAGCTAGAGCGCGCGCGAGCGAGAGGGGGGAGGGAGAGGGAAGGGAGTGAGTGCGAGCCGGGGAGGGAGAGAGTGAGAGATGAGAGTGAGGTACAAGAGCGATGGTGGGGGCTGGGAGGAGAGAGGGCACCCCCCCCACCCGAGAGAAGGGAAGACAGTGAGGCGGGGGGGGGGGGGGCAGAAAGAGAGAGCGCGAGAGGGAGGGGGGGGCAGAGAGGGGGAGGGGGGGGACAGAGAGGGGGAGGGGGGGACAGAGAGGGGGAGGGGGGACAGAGAGGGGGAGGGGGGGACAGAGAGGGGGAGGGGGGGACAGAGAGGGGGAGGGGGGGACAGAGAGGGGGAGGGGGGGACAGAGAGGGGGAGGGGGGGACAGAGAGGGGGAGGGGGGGACAGAGAGGGGGAGGGGGGGACAGAGAGGGGGAGGGGGGGACAGAGAGGGGGAGGGGGGGACAGAGAGGGGGAGGGGGGGACAGAGAGGGGGAGGGGGGGACAGAGAGGGGGAGGGGGGGACAGAGAGGGGGAGGGGGGGACAGAGAGGGGGAGGGGGGGACAGAGAGGGGGAGGGGGGGACAGAGAGGGGGAGGGGGGGACAGAGAGGGGGAGGGGGGGACAGAGAGGGGGAGGGGGGGACAGAGAGGGGGAGGGGGGGACAGAGAGGGGGAGGGGGGGACAGAGAGGGGGAGGGGGGGACAGAGAGGGGGAGGGGGGGACAGAGAGGGGGAGGGGGGGGACAGAGAGGGGGAGGGGGGGACAGAGAGGGGGAGGGGGGGGACAGAGAGGGGGAGGGGGGGGACAGAGAGGGGGAGGGGGGGACAGAGAGGGGGAGGGGGGGACAGAGAGGGGGAGGGGGGGACAGAGAGGGGGAGGGGGGGACAGAGAGGGGGAGGGGGGGACAGAGAGGGGGAGGGGGGGACAGAGAGGGGGAGGGGGGACAGAGAGGGGGAGGGGGGGACAGAGAGGGGGAGGGGGGGACAGAGAGGGGGAGGGGGGGACAGAGAGGGGGAGGGGGGGACAGAGAGGGGGAGGGGGGGACAGAGAGGGGGAGGGGGGGACAGAGAGGGGGAGGGGGGGACAGAGAGGGGGAGGGGGGGACAGAGAGGGGGAGGGGGGGACAGAGAGGGGGAGGGGGGGACAGAGAGGGGGAGGGGGGGACAGAGAGGGGGAGGGGGGGACAGAGTGGGGGAGGGGGGGACAGAGTGGGGGAGACAGAGAGGGGGAGACAGAGAGGGGGAGGGGGGACAGAGAGGGGGAGGGGGGGACAGAGAGGGGGAGAGGGGACAGAGAGAGGGAGAGGGGACAGAGAGAGGGAGAGGGGAGATAGAGAGAGAGTGAGAGAGGGGTGGGGAGAGAGAGAGAGAGAGCGAGAGAGAGAGGAGGGAGGGGTAGAGTGAGAGGGAGGAAGAGAGACAGAATGACAGAGAGAGAGAGAGGGGAGAATGAGGACTGGAGAGTGAGACATTCCCTGGGCGTCACTCACTTCCCGTGTGACAGCCCCTGGTCACCACTCACCTCACGTGCGACAGGCCCCGGGCGTCACTCACCTCGGGACTAGGGTCCTGAATTTAAATAAAGGAAACTACAATGGTATGAGGCGCGAGCTGGCTAGGATGGATTGGGGAACGTTACCTAAAGGGTTGATGGTGGATAGGCAATGGCAAACATTTAAAGATCACATGGATGAAATACAGAATTTGTTCATCCCTGTTTGGCATAAAAATAAAACAAAAAAGTGACTCAATCGTGGCTAACGAGGGAAATTAGGGATCGCATAAGATCCAAGGAGAGGACATATAAATTGGCCAGAAAAAGAAGCAAACCTGAGGATTAGGAGCAGTTTAGGATTCAGCAAAGAAGGACAAAGGGATTAATTAACAGGGGGGGAAATAGAATGAGAATAAGCTTGGTGAAATCAAGCGTAGGTCCCTTGCAGTCAGAGTCAGGGGAATTTATAATGGGGAACAAAGAAATGGCTGACCAACTAAATACATACTTTGGTTCTGTCTTCACAAAGGAGGACACAAATAACCTCCCAGAGATGTCGGGGAACATAGGGTCTAATGAGAGGGAGGAATTGAATGAAATCAGTATTTGTAGGGAAATGGTGTTAGGGAAATTGACGGCATTGAAGGCCGATAAATCCCCAGGGCCTGATAATCTACATCCTAGGGTAATTAAGAAAGTGGCCCTAGAAATAGTAGATGCATTGCTGGTCATCTTCCAAAATTCGAGAGACTCTGGAATAGTTCCCATGGATTGGAGGGTAGCTAATGTTACCCCACTATTAAAAAAAGGTGGTAGAGAGAAAACGGGGAATTATAGACTGGTGAGCCTGACATCGGTAGTGGGGAAAATGCTAGAGCTCATTATAAAAGATGTAATAGCATAGCACTTGGAAAACAGTGACAGGATCAGACAAAGTCAACATGGATTTACAAAAGGTAAATCATGCTTGACTAATCTACTGGAATTTTTTGAGGATGTGACTGGTAGAATAGATAAGGGAGAACCAGTGGATGTGGTGTATTAGAACTTTCAGAAGGCTTTCGATAAGGTCCCGCATAAGAGATTGGCGTGCAAAGTTAAAGCACATGGGATTGGGGGTAAGGTACTGACTTGGATAGAGAACTGGTTGGTAGACAGGAAGCAAAGAGTTGGAATAAACGGACCTTTTTCCGAGTGGCAGGCAGTGACTAGTGGGGTACCGCAGGGATCGGTCCTTGGACCCCAGCTATTCACAATATATATTAATGATCTAGACGAGGGAGCTAGATGTAATATCTCCAAGTTTGCAGACGACACAAAGCTAGGTGGGCGTGTGTGCGGTGAGGAGGATGCAGAGAAACTCCAGTATGATTTGGACAGGTTGGGTGATTGGGCAGATGCAGTACAATATGGATAAATGCGAGGTTATCCACTTTGGTGGCAAAAACAGGAAGACAGATTATCTGAACGGCAACAGATTGGGAAAAGGAGAAGCGCAACGAGACCTGGGTGTCCTTGTGCACCAGTCGCTGAAGGTAAGCATGTAGGTGCAGCAGGCGGTTAAGGAGGCAAATGGTATGTTGACCTTCGTAGCGAGAGGATTCGAGTACAGGAACAAGAATGTCTTGCTGCAGTTGTACAGGGCCTTGGTGAGACCACATCCTGAGTATTGTGTGCAGTTTTGGTCGCCTTATCTGAGGAAGGATGTTCTTGCTATGGAGGGAGTGCAGCGAAGATTCACCAGACTGATACCTGGGATGGCAGGAATGACGTATTCGGTCGATTTGGCTTATATTCGCTAGAGTTTAGAACAATGAGAGGGGATCTCATTGAAACTTATAAAATTCTAACAGGCCTAGACAGACTAGATGCAGGAAGGATGTTCCCGATGGCAGGGGAGTCCAGAACCAGGGGTCACAGTCTAAGGATAAAGGGTAAGCCATTTAGGACTGAGATGAGGAGGAATTTCTTCACCCAGAGAGTGATGGACCTGTGGAATTCTCTACCACAGAAGGCAGTTGAGGCCAACTTATTAAATATATTCAAGGAGGAGTTAGATATATTTCTTCAGGCTAAAGGGATCAAGGGATATGGGGAGAAAGCAGGGACAGGGTACTGAATTTGGATGATCAGCCATGACCTCATTAAATGGTGGAACAGGCTCGAGGGGCCGAATGGCCGACTCCTGCTCCTATCTTCTATGTTTCTACCTCCCGTGTGACGGGCCCCGGGCGTCACTCACCTCCCGTGTGACGGGCCCCGGGCGTCACTCACCTCCCGTGTGACGGGCCCCGGGCGTCACTCACCTCCCGTGTGACGGGCCCCGGGCGTCACTCACCTCCCGTGTGACGGGCCCCGGGCGTCACTCACCTCCCGTGTGACGGGCCCCGGGCGTCACTCACCTCCCGTGTGACGGGCCCCGGGCGTCACTCACCTCCCGTGTGACGGGCCCCGGGCGTCACTCACCTCCCGTGTGACGGGCCCCGGGCGTCACTCACCTCCCGTGTGACGGGCCCCGGGCGTCACTCACCTCCCGTGTGACGGGCCCCGGGCGTCACTCACCTCCCGTGTGACGGGCCCCGGGCGTCACTCACCTCCCGTGTGACGGGCCCCGGGCGTCACTCACCTCCCGTGTGACGGGCCCCGGGGAGTCACTCACCTCCCGTGTGACGGGCCCCGGGGCGTCACTCACCTCCCGTGTGACGGGCCCCGGGGCGTCACTCACCTCCCGTGTGACGGGCCCCGGGCGTCACTCACCTCCCGTGTGACGGGCCCCGGGCGTCACTCACCTCCCGTGTGACGGGCCCCGGGCGTCACTCACCTCCCGTGTGACGGGCCCCGGGCGTCACTCACCTCCCGTGTGACGGGCCCCGGGCGTCACTCACCTCCCGTGTGACGGGCCCCGGGGAGTCACTCACCTCCCGTGTGACGGGCCCCGGGGCGTCACTCACCTCCCGTGTGACGGGCCCCGGGGCGTCACTCACCTCCCGTGTGACGGGCCCCGGGCGTCACTCACCTCCCGTGTGACGGGCCCTGGGCGTCACTCACCTCCCGTGTGACGGGCCCCGGGCGTCACTCACCTCCCGTGTGACGGGCCCCGGGCGTCACTCACTTCCCGTGTGACGGGCCCCGGGCGTCACTCACCTCCCGTGTGACGGGCCCCGGGCGTCACTCACTTCCCGTGTGACGGGCCCCGGGCGTCACTCACCTCCCGTGTGACGGGCCCCGGGCGTCACCCACCTCCCGTGTGACGGGCCCCGGGCGTCACTCACCTCTTCAAGTTGATTGGGAACAGATGTTGCACTTCCAGTGTGTTGCGACTTAACATGGCAGCAAAGGACTTGCCCTGACTGTAACTGAAAAACAGCATCTGCAGAACATGGGAGTAATAGACAGAGACACCACCACCAGCAATCTGCCCATTACTGTCCTAGAAAGAAAAGGAGAAAGAACTATGTCCAGGTGTATACATGGAACAGAATATATTTACACAACCATCCAATCAATGGGTTAAAGCACTAAATATTTTAACATTTGCATTGGGGTGCAAAGACCACACCAATAAAAATGGTATGTGGTAGTGCAGTGATTATGTTGCTGGACAAGTAATCCAGAGAATGAGAGTTTAAATCCCACCATGGCAGTTTGAGTGTTTGAAAAATCTGAAAATAAAACGCTGGTATCAGTAAAAGTGACCATGAAGCTGTTGGATTGTCGTAAAAAGCCAACTGGTTCACTAATGTCCTTTAGGGAAGGAAACCTGCTGTCTTTACCCGGTTTGCCTTATATGCAACTCCAGTCCCACACCAACATGGTTGACTCTTATCTGCCCTCTGAAGTGACCCAGCAAGCCTGTTAAATCAGCACCTTCTCAGGACAACTGGGGATGGGCAATAAATGCCGGCCTTTCCAGCAATCGCACATCCCAAGAATGAAAACAAAACACTTCTGTAACTCTGAGCACGAGCATACAGACTTGCATAGAAACTACAACATGGAAACTGACCATTCCGCCCAACCAGTCTTTGTTGATGTTCATCCTTCACACGTGCAGTATCCTAATCCCATGTGCCCGCCCAGTTGCCATACCCCTCGATTCCCCCTTTCCTTCAACCACCTCTAACTCATTCTTAAACGTTCTTAGTTGTATATAGATTTACTGTTGCATCTCAACATTTATATTGTACAATAATATATTATACTCCTTGCCATAAAACACAGTATTCCATTAGCAATTTTTTGGCTGTATCCACTTAAGAGTGCTGCTTCTAATGTCTGTGTTTCTTGCATACCAGATTAGCTTGAAATAATGGGCATTATCCAATATGTCCTAGAGATATTCTAACTGGAAATGTTATAATGGCTTCACTCATTGAGCACAGGAGACCTCGCAGCTCAAACAATGCGACACCAGCACCAAGGTGGGCAAGGCCTTGATTTGAAGTGGTAGTTTTGTTTGGTAGCTCGATGGGTCAATCCTTGACATGGAAGAGGGGCAGAGGTTAGGGTTAAGGCTCTTGCTCAATGGATAAAGGACCTTCTGCAGCACAAAGACAGGACCAAAAGGCTCCTCGGGTGATGGCTGTCCTTGTCTAACTATGAACTGAGCAACCTGCAGAACAAATTGCTTCTCAGGGTGATTTCTAGATTAAACAGGACATATTTGCCCTGGAGTCACACACAGATCAGACCAGAGAGGGCAGGCAAGTTTTTTTCCTTGCCAACCCTAAATTACCAGATTTATTGATTTCAATTTCACAATTTGCCAAATTGGGATTTGAATTTCCAACCTATGGGTTGCAAGTCCAATGCCTTCACCATCAGGTTTCCGTACCCTGACAACCCAAGTTCAATGCCTAGCCAAGTCACTCCAACAGCTGAGTTTCATCACTTTCCAGTAGGCTTGTGCTGTTGCATTGAAGAGGCCTCCCATCGGGCCATCGCTAACCAGAAAATGATACACTTAGATAGAAAAACAAGACATTTTAACAGTACAGAACTGTAAGCATACACGTTCATTTTCCACAGACCTTCAGATCCTCGTGCGTGATTTCAAGCACGTTAGTGACGTAGAATGGTCCGTGCTGAGCACTGCTTGCTTCCTCCATCACTTGGGTGTAGATATAACCAGCCGAAGACATGATAACAATAATACTCTTCCCTTCCTCGTTGAACAGAAATGTTGTGTCACGGATCTTCGAGCTCGGCAAAAGGAAATAGTACATCGGACTCAAGGCATCAGTGGACAAGTCATAAACCTGTGAGCAGAGTTGAAAACACAACCTGTGAAGGAACTTCACAAAACAAGGCTTTTCACCTGTTAATAACGTGTTGCAGCAGCAGCTTGTGTTGCTAGAGCCACATGAAAGCTTCCATTTTAATTTAAAGCAACTTTGAAATGAGAACTAAAACCAGTTTAGCCTCTGCAGTATAAGGAGAGCTGAGCAGATACTTGGGCTCTGACATGTCCTTTTAAGGATATTTATTTTTTGATATTCTATGTCCTTAATACAGTATTACATTTCTTACAGATCATGGTAAATCATTACCTTGCAGAGGGATACAGCTTTGGTACAATGCTGCCACTCAGGGATATGAGAATGGGCAACAAATATAAAGCCCTCCCTTGGGTACTGGATGGTATAACAAATAGGACCCTTGTCGTTCTAGGACCTGGGTTTAAATGCAGTGCCAAAGTACCTTCACTCTAAGCTGCAAGAGTCCTGAAAGAAATAAGTTTGAGCAGTCACAACCTAGTTTCCTGGGTAGCCTGCAGCAAATTAACCTCCCATTAATTTAACACAAGATTAGCTGGTGCGGACCATAAAAGAATTCAGCGACATGGTGGGGGGAATGTTCTTCTGACAGTGGGGTGCATAGACACCTGACCCAGAACTCTGAAGCAGATAATGGGTGGCATAAAATAGAAAGGTTCCATTCTCCAGCCGTGACACCCCTCATCATGACATGGGCAACATTTACCAAAATGGCATAAACAAGCTTTTGCAGTCAGGTGCACATCTCCATTTTGAGGTGGGATGAAAGACAGTGTTGGAAGGAAATGTAGAGCAGCTAAAACATTATCCCCTGCTACCCCAGTCTTACCTTGACAAAATCTGCTGTTATAATCGCAAGCTCTGTCTGTGACCCTGGCAGCCACACTGCTTTAATGATGAAGTTACCAGTAGCGAGTTGCGGATGGAGAACGAGGTGATCGGAGACTGATCCTGAACTGCTGAACGTCAGTACGTGACAGTCCTAGAGAGCGAGGCAGATACAGGTTATGTTATTGCTATACGATCTACCTGTATTAAAATGCTAAACATGGAATCTTCATGAGATGACCCAGCGAAGCAATGTCGGTGATTTATGACATGACAAGCTCATGATCTCTGCTGGACCATTAGGAAAGATATGGACTGCGACCCAGAACACTGTCAGTTAGCAATATCATAGTCTCAGCCAGAGAATGTTAAATGGTATGGGGATAACAGTTAAAAAAACACCTCCCCTCCCCAACGTGATCATCATGTTGAAGCATGGCTCCATGGTCAACAGCAGTGATCTGGACCTTAACCCAAGGAGCTATTATTCACGTGAAACTAGACAGCAAGGTCAGCAGGCTATTTGACTGAGGGGCCAACACAACCAGCTTGATGCTCTCCTCCTTCAATGACCACTGTTCAGTAGGGATCGCTAAAGGGGCTCCTGACTGATAAAGACACCCTTCAACGGACCTGATGGGATATGGGGCACAGACTTGAACAGACAACTGGTTTTGCCATTCACCGCCAGATCTGGCTGGACCAAGGAAGTGTCGTGGGACATTTTACGACGTTAAAGGCGCTATATAAATACAAGTTGTTGAACACATTTGATATCCTTCCAGAAGACCAACTTTACCATCTTCCCATTACAGCATCATGCTGTTTCTAAAATTAATTAAATGTTCTGGACTCACGTTTTTAGTCCAACATGTAACGGGACACTACTGGAAGTGAAGTGAGTAGGTAAGATACGGGGAGAATATCTAGCATACAATGACCATAACATAATTAGGTTTGAAATAAAAATTACTACAGAAAGATCAAGGTACTGACTAAAAAAAAAAAATTTCAATTCATAAAATAGCACCGGGCCCTGACGGCAACACCCTAGAAATGCTGAGGAAAAACCAAAAGGAAACAGAAGAGGCTCTGATCACATTCTTTCAAACATCCTTTGATATGGAAGTTATGTCCAAGGACTGGATGGCTGCCAACGCAACACCTCTGTTCAAAAAGGGAGAAAGGGTGAACCCAGGTAACCAAAGACCAGTCAGCCCAATATTGGTAGTACGCAAGCTTCTAGATGCCATAATATGGGATAAAATCAAAACTCACCTAGAAAGAAAAGGGTTAATTAAGGACAGGCAACATAGAATCATCGAATCTTACAGCACAGGAGGAGGCCATTCAGCCTGTTGTGACTGTGCCGGCTCTTTGAAAGAGCTGTCCAAGTTAGTCCCACACACCAGCGTTTTCTCCACAACCCTGCAAATTATTCCTCTTCAAGTACATGTCCAATTGCCTTTTGAATGTTTCTCCGGAATCTGCTTCCACCACCCGTTCAGGTAGTGCATCCCTGATCTTAACAACCCTCCGTGTGGGGAAAAAAAAATATTTTTTTGAGGGGATTTGATAAGTGTTCAAAATCCTGAACGGTTTTGATAGAGTAAATCAGGAAAAACTATTTCCACTGGTTGGCAAGTTGGTAACTGGAGGGCATAGATTTAAAATCATCACCAAAAGAATGAAGGGAAAGATATGGGGATTTTTTTTAAAAATCAGGGGGTTGTTAGAATCCATAATAGCTTTTAAAAGGGAAGTTAATAACTAGTTAAAAATGATTTTTTTTTAAAAAAAGGATACAGGGACAGGGCAGGGACTAAGTGGATCAGCTCTTTCAGAGAGCGAGCAGGCAAGATGGGCCGAATGGCCTCCTCCTGCGCTGTAAATCGCGATTTATTCCTGACAACCATCCCAGCTGCTGATCTCCCTCTAAAAAAACTTACTCATGTTTGCCCTAAACTTCAGAACCTTGAATCTGTACCCTCTTGTCCTTCTGCCTGTTCATATCTGAAAGTATTGTTCTGCATTTATTTTTTCCTATTAAGTATCTTATCTACCTCTAAAAGATCCCATCTGGGATGTGTCTGTGCTAGACTGGCTCAATACTGTATCACAATGACTGGCACGTTCACTGGCCTAGCCACAAGGAGGTCCAAAAATAGTTCTTAAATGGCAACAAAATACCTCTCATTTCTTTCGGTTATTTTCATATCTTTGTATATAGAGTTGCCGACACTCTGCACAACACCACTGGTAGTGAAGGTGGTAACTGAATGGAGAAGGGGAGGTCACTTTGAAGGAATAAATTTCATAATAAAAGCCTCAGACTGCAGCTTAAATTTTCATTCAAAAGAAAAAAAATAAACAAAATCATACAGCACAGAAGGAGACCATTCTGCCCATTAGTCCCACTCTCCTGGTCTTTCCCCATAGCTCTGCAAATTTCTCAGTTTTAAGTATTTATCCAATTCCCTTTTGAAAGTTACTATTGAATCTGCTTCCACCACACTCTTTCAGGCAGTGCATTCAAATCACAATAACTCACTGTGTAAAAACTGTTCTTTCCTCCTGGGCTTTTTGCCAGTTATCTTAAATCTGTCTCTTCTGGTTACTGACACTCCTGCCAGTGGAAACAGTTCCTCCCTATCTACTCTATCAAAACTCCTCATAATTTTGAACACCTCTTAAATTTCCCCTTAACCTTCTCTGCTCCAAGAAGAACAATCACAGCTTCTCTAGTCTCTCCACATAACTGAAATCCCTCATCACTGGTACCATTCTAGTACATCCCTGCAGCCTCTCTCAGACCTTGACATCCTAAAGTGTGGTGCCCAGAATTGGACACAATTCTCCAGCTGATGCCTAATCAGTGATTTATAAAGGTTTAGCATAACTTCCTTGCTTTTGTACTCTATGCCTCTATTTAGAAAGCCAAGGAGCCCGTATACTTTTTTGAACAGCCGTATTAACTTGTCCTGTCACCTTCAAAGATTTGTGTATGTGAACCAGATGGAATTGTGTCCCTCGACACAGGACACAATCCCATCTAAACAAATTCAACAAGAGGTATGTATGTCTTTCTGAAGGTTTCAGACACCACTTACCTTGAGTCCACACACGGCAAGGTAATCTTCATTACATGGGTTCCCAGTCAGACTCAGAACAGTGAAAGGAACCGGAGCTGAAGCTAGACGAGTCAGTGTCAGTTTGCGTTTGCTTGAGTCAGCCTGTTTGAGTAAAGCTGACAGTTGGAGCACTGTGATCTGCAACAAGTGAGAAACAAGCGACATCAAGTTTGAACTGAAGATCAGTTGTGTGGATACATCCCTTACACTGCTATGAAAAATCAGAGCTCCAATAGACTACTTGTCTGACATCCAGTCTTGGATAAGCTGCCGATTCCATTCCCCTCCCCGGCAGACAGTTCGCAACTAATTGGACCCTGAGCAGAGTTTCCAACCTCATATCCTCCCCATCAAAAAGACCGCCTACTTCCACCTCCACAACATCGCCTGTCTCTGCCCCTGCCCATCTGCTGCTGAAACCCTCATCCATGCCTTTGGCATCTCCAGATTGTCCAATGCTCTCCTGACCGGCATCCCATCCTCTACCCTCCATAAACATCAGCCTATCCAAAACTTGGATCCCCTTATACTATATCCCACACCAAGTCCCGCTCACCCAGCCTCCTGTCCTCTCTGACCTACATTGGCTCCTGGTCTCCCAACACCTCGAGTTTGAAATTCTCATCCTTGTGTTTAAATCCTTTCATGGTCTTGTCCCTCCTTATCTCTGTCTCCTTCTCCAGCCCTACAACCCGACCCCAAACTCTCTGCTCCTCTAACTCTTGTGCATCCCTTTGTCCACCATTGGCAGCCGTGCCCTCATCGCCCAGGCCCCACAATCTAGAATTCCCTCCTCAAACCTCTCTGCCTCTTCATCGACCTCTCCTCTTTTTAAGACCCTCCTTAAAACCCACCTCTCATCTAGCTACTGGTTACCCATCCTAATATCTTTCTTTGGCTCAGGGCTCACTTTCTCCTTCTGTCTCTGTGAAGCACCTTGGGATGTTATTTCTACATTAATGGTACTATACAAATGTAAGTTGTTGTTGTCGGTGTCATCAGTTCAAATCCCAACAGAGCAAATTGTGAAAGTGAATTCAATAAATCTGGCAACTTGCGAAATGGCATCTGCCAGGTTTGCCTAAAAATCTAACTGGGTCATTAATGTCCATTAGGGAAAGAATGTTGACACCTGGCCTGGTCTGTACGTGACTTTAGTCCCACACCATGTGGTTGGCTCAGAGCTTTTGAATGCCTAACAAGCTACAGGAAACTTTCTGGTATCCGGCACTGACGGGACCGAGCTGGTGCCGGTCGATCAACACTGCCGGAGAAACGAGCGCTAATGTTAAAACATACGGAGCTCAGAGCTCCGTCTGAAGCAACAAACCCTGTTGCTACAGCCTCAAAACAGTTGGCGCAACTTGCAAGCATCTCTGTAGCTAAGCAACAGCTTCAGCTAGACGCTTGCAGAGCCACGAATGGTGAAAAAAAGCAACGAAAAGTAAAAAAAGTTATCTGAACCGACTCCTGAATTTTGCCGGTGGATAGAGCATTCCGGAGATTTAACCTCCGTTTAAACGAAAGTTTCCTGTACTCAGTGGTCAAGGCAACTAAATGCAGCCTCGTCAGTGTTGCCCACATTTCATTAACATATGAAAAAGGTCTAAAATGTGAATTACTGTAAATTCTGTTCCAAGAAACATTCAAAACCAAATGTGATAATAAAACGCACCTTTCCCTTCTCGTGGCTAACAGCCAGGTGCTGTCGTCGGCCGTGAGGAGAGGAGAGGACGCACATCGCCACACGGCGAAGCACGTGTGCACTGATTAGCTGCCGGATCGTCTGCCCTTGGTCCCCACTGTAGTTCATCCGCACATTCTCGAAGGCCCCTTCCTGAGAACCCAGGGTTGGAACCTACAAGATCAGAGCATTCGGTTAGAAGCATCAGAGCATCAAAAACCCAATTTGAATAATTCAAGTGAAAGCAAACCTTAAAAAATAGCAGGACAAAAACGGAGAAGCAGGCAATTTAGTTAAGCAAATCCAGTTAACGGCACAAATTATACAGAATTCAAACAAGTTTTAATCATTCCCACCCCACTTGATTAAAAAAAGGTGCAATTAGCAAAAGTATTCTAAATGTGAGAAGCAGAACCGTTATAATTCCTCCAACAGCAGTTACTCTACCAAAGCCGGTCCAGCAATACTCCACTTTGTCATGTACTTTGCCTCTCAGGATATTATCACACAATCTATTCCTGCAGTTCTCAGTATCTCTTTATACTTTCATAGAAAATAATCAGTACCAAGGAATAAGGAGGTGGGAACTGCATGAAGAATTTACAATGGAAAGAAATCTCCAAGCTTCACTCTCACTGAGGGCACTAACTCAACCCTGTCAAGTGTCACTGCTTTGCAACATATTCTCGATTGCTGGTTATGTTCTATAAATGTATTACTTATGGTTTTCAGTTTGTTGCTAGCATGGTGTGGTGTACTGTGATGGAAGACCCATTTCAAAATCAAATGATGTGACTTGAGTATAAGTGGTATTGCACCATGTGATTTGAACTTGGATGATGCTGAGGTTTATTTCACTGCATGTTACAGAGGAATATCACAGCTCACATATATTGCACAGCGTTACATCACTCATCATACTCAATTACTGTACCAAACACTTTCTAACCCTTAACACTCCATTTCCAGTTCCAGGGCGTACCATCAGCTGGTCAGTCATTTCCATGTTCTTCTCCATTGTGTGTAGATCATCTAGCGCCTGCTGAGCCCGGCTGCTGCTGCCAACCGCCGAAGCTTGCTGGAAATTTGTCTGAATAGCATCCATCAGGAAGACGAGCATATCGAGGACTAACCCGGCAGTGGAGCAGCCAGACTAGGAAAAGGAAAGAGAAACAAGGTTAGCAGACTGGGACGACTGAAACTATGTTTACCTGCCTGTGTCAGGAGGACTGGCTGATGCAATGGGTTAGAGACGGGCCTTTCACTTTTGGGATCTGGGTTTGAATCCAACTGAATCATAGAAATTTACAACACAGAAGGAGGCCATTCAGCCCATCTTGTCCGTGCCGACCGACAAAGAGCTGTCCAGCCTAATCCCACTTTCCAGCACTTGGTCCGTATCTTTGTAGGTTACGGCACTACAAGTGCATATCCAAGTACTTTTTAAATGTGAAGAGAGTTTCTGCCTCTACCACCCTTTCAGGCAGTGAGTTCCAGACCCCCACCACCCTCTGGGTGAAAATATTTCTCCTCAAATCCCCTCTAAACCTCCTACCAATTACTTTAAATCTATGCCCCCTGGTTATCAACCCCTCTGCTGAGGGAAATAGGTCCTTCCTATCCACTCTATCTCGGCCCCTCAATTTTATACACCTCAACCTCCTCTGTTCCTGAAGAGGTCGAGATGAAAGTCTCTGCTGGTTGTAAGGATCCGATGTGAAATGAATTTAGGCCGTCTCAACCAAGCTGCCAGTGACCAAATGGCGAGAAGCTCGGAACTGTGGATGAGCAGAGAGATTTAGGGGTCCAAGTATAGAAATCATAAAGCTAGTGGACAGGTACAAAAATCATTTAAAAAGCTAATGGAATATTGGCCTTTATCTCACGGGGGCTGCAATACAAAGGGGTGGAAGATATGTCACAGCTGTACAGAGCTCTGGTCAGGCCTCATCTGGGAGTACTGGGTTCAGTTCTGGGCACCGCACGTCAGGAATGATACATTAGCCTTGGAAGCAACCCAAATTCACCGGAATGATACCGGGGCTTAAATTATGAAGACAGGTTGCATAGACTAGACTTGTATTCCCTTGAATATAGACGATTAAGGGGTGAGCTAATTGAGGTGTTTAAGATGAGTGAAGGATTTGATAGGGAGTGTTTGATGGTACACTGTAAAGGGAGCTTTATTCTGTATCTAACCTATGCTGTACCTGCCCTGGGAGTGTTTGATGGTACGCTGTAAAGGGAGCTTTATTCTGTATCTAACCTATGCTGTACCTGCCCTGGGAGTGTTTGATGGTACGCTGTAAAGGGAGCTTTCTTCTGTATCTAACCAATGCTGTACCTGCCCTGGGAGTGTTTGATGGTACACTGTAAAGGGAGCTTTCTTCTGTATCTAACCTATGTTGTACCTGCGCTGGGAGTGTTTGATGGTACGCTGTAAAGGGAGCTTTATTCTGTATCTAACCTATGCTGTACCTGCCCTGGGAGTGTTTGATGGTACGCTGTAAAGGGAGCTTTATTCTGTATCTAACCTGTGCTGTACCTGCTCTGGGAGTGTTTGATGGTACAGTGTAGAGGGAGCTTTCTTCTGTATCTAACCTATGCTGTACCTGCGCTGGGAGTGTTTGATGGTACGCTGTAAAGGGAGCTTTACTCTGTATCTAACCTATGCTGTACCTGCCCTGGGAGTGTTTGATGGTACGCTGTAAAGGGAGCTTTACTCTGTATCTAACCTATGCTGTACCTGCCCTGGGAGTGTTTGATGGTACGCTGTAAAGGGAGCTTTCTTCTGTATCTAACCTATGCTGTACCTGCGCTGGGAGTACTTATTGCCAATAAAAAGTTCCAGAAATGGAAAGTGGTGTATTCCCCAAAACTAATCTCTCATCTCAGTGACCCACAATCTTGGAAAACAAAAAGCACCTTTGCCTTTATATTTTGGGGAGGAGATTGGTGGTTTCACAATTACATATTCATTAAGGAATGCTGATGTTGTTAGGTGTATATTTCTCATTTTGTAAGCACATCGACCAGGCATAGATCAATGCAATACAGTAACACAGTCTTCCTTTAACATACAGGAAAACCAACAACTGTAACAGGAAACAAATCAGTCACTGAAGCCAGGGCTCCTGATAAAGTTACCAGCTAAATAAGCAAAATATCAGCCATTTTTCACCTGAGCTCTTCAATTCAGTTACCATTCCAGATGACACGGTGCCAATATTAGACATTCTACCAGGCGATATTTACACTTCATACCATGGTTCAGTTCAATTAACACCTGCCCATTGCTGTTATTTTCAGTCAATGGGAGGCAGAGCTCCCCAGACATAGTAATTCAGTGTGAAGGCACAGGGCACCACCTGACTAGCACCACAACAAGACCAGTTGGGAGAATGCAGAAAAACACACCATGTAGTTAATTCTAGTCAAATATATTGCAAATACACTCTAAACATCCGTATACATCGGGTATGCTTATTTATGATATATTACAGCGCCTGGGGAATGAAACATCTCTTCTGTCTCAGCCATGCAGTATATCTGTCAATTCTTTCCATAACCATCCATTTGTATTAACTCCCTGCTCTGGATGTCAAGTGAACTACCTGATGCAGTTTTGCCTTGTGAAACATTCTTCAGTTTGTATTTTAAACACACTGTACTCTAGTTTCCTTGGGCAGAAATGCCAAATCACCAGGGAGCAGTGTTAAACTGGATAGAAATGTTGCTCTTTGAAGTGAAACAATAATTTATTCAAGTTGCTCAACAGATTTAACTGCAGTGTTCAGAGATGGGCAGTGGCAGCAACAACTCAGGGAACACATGAGCAAAAACTGCAACGGTAGCCAAATTTTCAGAGCACAAGCCAGAAATAAAAATTATAAACTGCCAAAAAGCCACTGGTTTCAAATGTAGCACAGAATGAAAATGCTTCTCAGCACTGAAAAAATGCAAGAAAAAATAAAAGAGCTAAAGATTACTTTAAAACCCCATTAACATTGAACATACCAATCTCAAATACTGCTCTTCAACTAACCCTCCCTGCTCACAGCGCACTTGCACTAATCAATGGGAGCCCAGAAGAGTAACCAGGTACTGGAAACACTCACCTTGACTCTGAGTAACAAAGTTAACTGCATCTTCTAAAAGACAAGAAACATTTTATACTCCATTTGGTGTCCCCAGGATTCAGGCACTTCCTGTCATCTGATTCAGTGTCGCTAGATTTTGATGGGGCTTTGAGAGGGCTTCTAGCCTTCTACTAAAACAGATGAGTGAGCACACGATGGGACAGGGAATTGGAAGAATAATGTGAACCTTATGCTGATGAGGGGGGGTAGGATAATGCATAGCTACAGATAAGCAATTTCCACACGGACTGCTGCGGTTCAAGAAAAGGACACACACACACACCCGTTTCGAAAAGACAGGCAGAATGAAAATGGAGAGGGGTTGCCCTTATAACAAAGGATGACATAAGGAAGCAGAGAGAAAGGATTTTGGCTCGGAAGATCAGGAAGTAGAATCAGTATGGGTGGAGATAAGGAATAACAAGGGGTAGAAAACACTGGTGCGGGTAGTATATAGGCCCCCTAACAGTAGCTATACCGTTGGACACAATATTAATCAAGAAATAGTAGGAGCTTGTAACAAAGGCAATGCAATAATCGTGGGGGTCTTTAATCTTCATATAGACTGGACAAATCAAATTGGCAAAGGTAATCTGGAGGGCAAGTTCACGGAATGCATTCGGGACAGTTTCCGAGAACAATACACCATGGAACCAACCAGGGAATAGGCTATTTTAGATTTTGTATTGTGTAATGAGATGGGGTTAATTAGCAATCTCATAGTAAAGGATCCTCTGGGGCAGAGTGATCATAATATGATAGAATTTCACATTAAGTTTGAGAGTGACTTGTCTAAACTAGAGTCTTAAACTTGAATAAAGCCAATTACATAGGTATGAGGGGCAAGTTGGCTATGGTAGCTTGGAAAAATAGATTAAAAGGTATGGCGGTAGATAAGGAGTGGCTTGCATTTAAAGAAATATTTCATAATTCTCAACAAAAATCCATTCCATTGAGAAACAAAAAATCCATCCGTGGCTAACTAAAGAAGTTAAGGATAGCATTAGATTGAAAGAAGAAGCTTATAATGTTACGAAGAATAGAATAAGCCTGAGGATTGGGAGAGTTTCAGAAACCAGCAAAAGATGACCAAAAAAATTAATAAAAAGGGTAAAAATAGAGAGAGAAAACTAGCAAAAAATATAAAAACAGATTGTAAGAGCTTGTACAAGTATGTAAAAAGGAAGAGTAGCAAAAGTAAACGTTTTGCACGGTGGCATAAAAGTAAAAGCACGGTGGCATAGTGGTTAGCACTGTTGCCTCACAGCGCCAGGGACTCGGGTTCGAATCCGGCCTCGGGCGACTGTCTGTGTGGAGTTTGCACATTCTCCCCGTGTTTGCGTGGGTTTTCTCCGGGTGCTCCGGTTTCCTCCCACAGTCCAAAGATGTGCGGGTTAGGTTGATTGGCTATGATAAATTGACCCTTAGTGTTAGGGGATTAAATACGTGGGGTTACAGGGATAGGGTGGGATGTGTGTTGGTGTATGGGTTACGGGGATCGGGTGGGATATGTGTCGGTGCAGGCTCGATGGGCCGAAATGGCCTCTATCTGCACTGTGGTGATTCTGTGGTCCCTTAGAGGCTAGGACAGGAGAAATTATTATGGGGAATAAGGAAATGGTAGAAACGTTAAACAAATATTTTGTATCTGTCTTCACAGTAGAAGACACAAAAAGCATACCAAAAATGGAGGGGAACCAAGGATCTAATGAGGGTGAGGGACTTAACATAATTAATATAAGTAGAGAAAAAGCACTAGAGAAATTAATGGGACTAAAAGCTGACAAATCCCCTGGACCTGAGGCCTACATCCTAGGGTTCTAAAAGAGGTGGCTGCAGAGATAGTGGGGATGCATTGGTTTTGATCTTCCAAAATTCCCTAGATTCTAGAACGGCTCCAGCGGATTGGAAGGTAGCAAATCTAACTATTCAAGAAAGGAGGGAGAGAGAAAACAGGGAACTACAGGCCAGTGAGCCGGACATCAGTCGTCGGGAAAATGTTGGAATACATTGCTAAGGAAGTGCTATCAAGGCACTAGGAAATCATAACATGATTAGGCAGAGTCAACATGGTATTATGAAAGGGAAATCGTGTTTGACAAATTTATTAGAGTTTTTTGAGGACGTAGCTAGCAGGGTAGATAAAGGGGAACCAGTGGATGTAGTATATTTGGATTTCCAAAAGGCATTCGATAAGGTGCCACATAAAAGGTTATTACACAAGATAAGGGCTCATGGGGTTGTGGGTAATATAGCAACATGGATAGAGGATTGGTTAACAGATAGAAAACAGAGAGTAGGGATAAACGGATCTTTTTCAGGTTGGCAGGCTGTAACTAGTGGGGTGTCGTAAGGATCCGTGCTGGGGCCTCAGCTATTTACAATCTATATTAAGGACCTAGATGAAGGGACCGAGTGTAATGTATCCAAGTTTGCTGATGATACAAAGCTTGGTGGGACAATAAGCTGTGAGGAGAACACAAGAGTTTGCAAAGGGATATAGATAGACTAGTGAGTGGGCAGTAAGGTGGCAGATGGAGTATAATGTAGGGAAATGTGAGGTTATTGACTTTGGTAGGAAGAATAGAAAAACAGAATATTTTTTTAAATGGTGAAAAACTTTTAAATGTTGGTGTTGAGAGAGATTTGGATGTCCTCGTGCAAGAAACACAGAAAGTTAGCATGCAGGTACAGCAAGCAATAAGGAAGGCAAATGGCATGTTGACCTTTATTGCAAGGGGGTTGGAGTATAAGAGTAAGGAAGTCGGGCTACAATTATACAGGGCCTTGGTGAGACCACACCTGGAGTACTGTGCACAACTTTGGTCTCCTCATCTAAAAAGGAAGAATATACTTGCCTTGGAGGCGGTGCCACAAAGGTTCACTAGATTGATTGTTGGAATGAGGGGACTGTTCTATGATGAGAGATTGTGTAGAATGGGCCTATAGTTTAGAAAAATGAGAGGTGATCTCATTGAAACATACAAGATTCTGAAGGGGATGGACAGGGTAGATGCTGAGAGTTTGTTTCCCCTGATGGAGTGTCTATAATTAGCGGGCCTAGTCTCAGAATAAGGGGTAGGACATTTAAGACCAAGATGAGGAGGAATTTCTTCACTCAGAGGGTTGTGAATCTTTGGAATTCTCTGCCCCAGGGGGCTGTGGATGTGGAGTCTTTGAGTATATTCAAGGCTGAGACAGATTGTTGGATTCTAGGGGAATCAAGGGAAATGGAGATTGGGCAGGAAAGTGGAGTGGCGGTCGATGATCAGCCATGATCTTATTGAATGGCGGAGCAGGCTCGAGGGGCCGAATGGCCTACTCCTGCTCTTATGTTCACACAGCCCCTCCCCAACACACACACACACAGCCCCTCCCCAACACACACACACACAGCCCCTCCCCAACACACACACAGCCCCTCCCCAACACACACACAGCCCCTCCCCAACACACACACACACAGCCCCTCCCCAACACACACACAGCCCCTCCCCAACACACACACACAGCCCCTCCCCAAAACACACACACACCCCCACCCCCAACACACACACACAGCCCCCCCACCCCCAACACACACACACACAGCCCCTCCCCAACACACACACACACACAGCCCCTCCCCAACACACACACACACAGCCCCTCCCCAACACACACACAGCCCCTCCCCAACACACACACACAGCCCCTCCCCAACACACACACACAGCCCCTCCCCAAAACACACACACACCCCCACCCCCAACACACACACACAGCCCCCCCACCCCCAACACACACACACAGCCCCTCCCCAACACACACACACAGCCCCTCCCCAACACACACACACACACACACAGCCCCTCCCCAACACACACAGCCCCTCCCCAACACACACACACACAGCCCCTCCCCAACACACACACACAGCCCCTCCCCAACACACACAGCCCCTCCCCAACACACACACACACAGCCCCTCCCCACCCCCAACACACACACACAGCCCCTCCCCAACACACACACACACAGCCCCTCCCCAACACACACACACACACACAGCCCCTCCCCAACACACACACACACAGCCCCTCCCCAACACACACACACAGCCCCTCCCCAACACACACACACACAGCCCCTCCCCAACACACACACACACACAGCCCCTCCCCCTCCCCCAACACAGCCCACACACAGCCCCTCCCCAACACACACAGCCCCTCCCCAACACACACACAGCCCCTCCCCAACACACACACACAGCCCCTCCCCAACACACACAGCCCCTCCCCAACACACACACACACACACACAGCCCCTCCCCAACACACACACACAGCCCCTCCCCAACACACACACACAGCCCCTCCCCAACACACACAGCCCCTCCCCAACACACACACACAGCCCCTCCCCAACACACACACAGCCCCTCCCCAACACACAGCCCCTCCCCAACACACACACACACACACAGCCCCTCCCCAACACACACACACACAGCCCCTCCCCAACACACACACACAGCCCCTCCCCAACACACAGCCCCTCCCCAACACACACACACACAGCCCCTCCCCAACACACACACACAGCCCCTCCCCAACACACACAGCCCCTCCCCAACACACACACAGCCCCTCCCCAACACACACACAGCCCCTCCCCAACACACACACAGCCCCTCCCCAACACACACACAGCCCCTCCCCAACACACACACACACAGCCCCTCCCCAACACACACACAGCCCACACCCCCACCACACACACACACAGCCCCTCCCCAACACACACAGCTCCTCCCCAACACACAGCCCCTCCCCAACACACACACACACAGCCCCTCCCCAACACACACACAGCCCCTCCCCCAACACACACACACAGCCCCTCCCCCAACACACACACACACAGCCCCTCCCCAACACACACAGCCCCTCCCCAACACACACACAGCCCCTCCCCAACACACACACACACACAGCCCCTCCCCAACACACACACAGCCCACACCCCCACCCCCAACACACACACAGCCCACACCCCCACCCCCAACACACACACACACAGCCCCTCCCCAACACACACACACACACACAGCCCCTCCCCAACACACACACACACACACCCCAACACACACAAATTCTAGAACATAAGGAATAGGAGTTGGTGTAGGCCATTTGGCCCTTCAAGCCTGCTCCGCCATTCAACGAGATCATGGCTGATCTTCTACCTCAACTCCACCTTCCTGCACTAATCCCATATCCCTCAATTCCCTTTGTTCCCAAAAATTTATCGACCTCTGTCTTGAATATGCTCAACCAGTGAGCATCCACAGCCCTCTGGGGTAGAGAATTCCAAAGATTCACAACCCTTTGAGTTAAAAAATTTCTCATCTCAGTCCTAAATGGCCTACCCCTTACTCTGTGACTGTGACCCTGTGTTCTAGATTCCCCAGCCAGGGAAACATTTTCCCTGTCAAGCTCCTTAAAAATGTTATATGTTTCAATTAGATCACCTCTCATTCTTCTAAACTCTAAGGAATATAGGCCGAGTCTACTCACTGTTTCACTGAGAACAGAAGCAGGGACACAATCCCATCGGGTTCACATACACAGGACAAGTTGATATGGCTGTTAAAAAAGCATAGAGGATCCTTGGCTTTATAAATAGAGGCAGAGAGTAAAAAAGTAAGGAAGTTATGCTAAACCTTTATAAATCACTGGTTAGACCTCAGCTGGAGTATTATGTCCAATTCTGGGCATCTCACTTTAGGAAGGATGTCAAGACCTTGGGGAGGGTGCAGAGATATACGAGAATGGTACCAGGGATAAGGGACTTCAGTTGTGAAAAGGCGAGAGAAGCTGGGATTGTTCGCCTTAGAGCAGAGAAGGTTAAGAGAAGGTTTAAAGAGGTGCTCAAAATCATTAAAGGTTTTGATAAGAGTAAATATGAGAAACTATTTCTACGGGTGGTGGAAGCAGATTCAATAGCAACTTTCAAAAGGGATTAAATACTTGAAAAAGAAATATTTTCAGGGCTCCAGGGAAAGAGCAGGAGAGTGTGTCTAACTGGGCAGCTCTTTCAAAGAGCCAGCACAGCCATGGTGGGCTGAATAGCCTCCTTCTGGGCTGCAAGAATGTTTTCCCCATTAAGTTTCTACACTTCTCAGAATGCGCCGACTCTTGTTGGGGCCACACACTTTTGATAACAAATGGTCATTCTTCCGATGAGCCTGGACAGTGAGTGGTGCTGAGCTATTCTGCTAAAGGAGGCATCGTAGGTGAGCCTAATTCTGTCCTTACCTGATGATCACATGCAGTTTCCAGGAGGTATCACTGGGAAGCAATCAAGAACAGGAACCCTTGCTGATCCTACCCGCACCCCCCTCTCCCCCCGCAACGCACCTTTCCCCTGCCCCAGGCAACGCAACACTGCATAGATCAGGGGATCAAATACGAGTCCTTCTGGTTTGCATGGGTCAACTACTCCATCTTTATTATCTAAGCTACAGGGGATCTGTGATGCAAGGTTTGCAGAACAATGCAAAGCTCCTGAGTGCTTAGATAACGCTAATCCTTATTTTTGAAATCCCTCAAAATCAAACGAGCATGAGAATATAGAAGAGCCGTATAAACTTTATAAAGCAGCCGTCTGCAGCTGGCACTCATTGACCAACTAGTCCCACAATAACACAATGCACGAGTGAGACTTTCGTCTTCCAATTCACATGACGAGTACTCACCACCTGGCTCTGCAGCTCCTCCCTGCAGCCCTCGATTTGTTTACACAAAGTACCCTTCTTTGGCTTGTCATCCTCGCAGGTCTTGCCGTCTGCACTCATCACTTTGCATTTGTCTGCTGGAGAGGTGCTTTGGTGTCGCAGGGCACTTTCTGGGACACGGGGCTCATTTTGAAAGGCGGAGGATTCTTTCATGGTGGAGCTGATTCCACTGCTCGGACTCCGCTTTACCAGAGCCTGCAGAAACAGCATTATTAAATATCTGTCAATTGCCTTTAAAAAGGACCCACAAAGGGGAGAATTTAGAACAGAGGTGTCCAAACTGCAGCCCCTGTGCCCTCCCTACTCAGTCCTATCTGTGCCGATATTGGCTAGTTTGTCTTGTTTGAATGTTATGGGCCTGTAGGTTTAGAAAGGGTTGTTTTTAGTGCTGTCATTTATTGGTGGATAAATCCTAAATCAAGGCACCAAGATCAGTTAGTGTCAGCAACTCGAGATACGAGAATGAACGGGAACAGGGGTTTAAACTTTATATTTGGCTCCATGTGTCCCAAAATGACAAAAGGCCTGGTTTAGAATAATGTACAAATCTCCAAAGTTACACTGGCTCAGCCATAATCTTTGCTGGGATTGGACGTGAGGCTGGAAATGTTCTTGCAGTCGAAAGTGATGAATCCAGTTTCACAGGTTTTATTCACCAGGAACAAGACCACAACAGATATTCTGAAGGAAATCCACACACAGCACTGGCTGGTGGCAGAATGGTGACACTACAGATAAAACTCACGCTCAACAGAACCCTAATCACACAACATGAATCCACGTCATTTAACATCTTGCGAATATTTTTTTATTTAAGTTGGGAATATGAATGACCTTTGGAAATGGCTGGAAAGAGTTACTGAACCCAACTCAGTGAGGAAGCAGAACAAAATCGGTATAAACAGTGACTTGGGGTACATCAGCAAGCAACCTCTTTCAACTGGGAAACTCAACTTTGCACTGCCAGGCTCAGCAACATTATAGCCAGCTCCCCAATGCTACCGTTACCATTCAAGAGTTTAGTTTTCCTTCACTAATTTTCTCGTCTCCCTGCCTAACAGCATTGGCTCTTGCTGGTGTGCGAATCCACGGGAACTTCACCCATTCTTTATACATCAGCTCAACTGACAGCCAGCAAGCTAGTTGACCATGGGGACCATCCCTACGAAACTCGATCCTGTCCTAATTCAACTTTCCCGCATGCACCCGATTATGAAGAACTGGGCAAGTTTTTCCTTTCCCTACCCAGGGCCTCTGAGCCAACTGTATGCCTCCCATTACTCGCCCGGCTGGATCAGCTAATTGGGCACAGGCTAGGAAGTGAACCTGGACCTTCTGCTCTGTGTGTCTCAGCTACCATTGGAGCCCTGCCATTCAATGATGTTAAGAGTTGATATTTCCAGCTAACTGATTTTAAAAAGATTCTAATGTTAAGGCTCCCACTTTAATACGCACATAAATAAAAATTCTGTCACTTTAGGAAGCAGTGATCACCTGACTCCCACTTACAGCTGCCAAATTTAAATACCTGTTTCAAGCATGATTGAAAATCTATCTCCAAAAATGGCTACGTTTTGTAGCTCTATCAGCTACTAAACATGAGCTATGCACATGTAAGAGACAGACAGAAACACAGTGACAGGAAGTGAAAGAGATAGACACACAGAGCAGCAAGACAACTTGCATTCATATAGCCTTTTAATGTAGTAAATATCTGAAGGCACTTCAGTGAGGAAGGAACAGAATTAGTAAAGGGAGTGGGGAAAAAAGTCAAAGAAATATGTTTTAAGGAAGCTTTGGAAAAGCGATGGCAAAATGGAAGGGTTTGGGGAGCGAGAGAGTCGGGCCAAAGGTACTGCAGGCTCTAACACCAATGATGGAAGAACAGGAGATGCATAGGAGCACAGGGTTGGATAACGGAAGGGTACGGACTGGAATGCTGGGCTGGAGGAGAGTGCAGAGGTAGCATTACGTAAAGCTATGGAAAGATTAAGTAAACACCGTGTGGAGAACGGGGAGCCGATAGAGAACGGAGAGGGCAGGAGTGATGGGCGAGTTAGGCAGGATGAAGACAGTGGCGTGTTGGACAAGTTGCAGTGTATTTAACTGTTGCTCAACAGGGAATTGAGGAAGGAATTAAGGGAAGTCAGGCCCCGTAGCCAAGAAAAGCATGGCTAAGGTTCTGAGGAATGGGGATGAGGGAAGGGTCGAGGCAGGTGATGTGGGGGTGAAAAGAAGTGGTCTCGTCGATGGACAGGGGATGAGGGAAGGGTCGAGGCAGGTGATGTGGGGGTGAAAATAAGTAGTCTCGTCGATGGACAGGATATGGAGTTTGAAGCTCAGCTTGGCTTGAGCAGGACAGGAAGATTCAGAATACTCATTTTCAGCCTGAGCAAACATCCAAAGAGGGGGTTGAAGCCAGCGTGAGGGTATGGAGTTTTTGACAAGAACCAAACAAGATGGTTTGGCAGGGAAGTCAGCATACATATGGAAGCTGACCCCATGTCTACAGTTAATCTCATCAAGAAGCCACATATAAATGCGGAAAAGGAGGGATGAAAGATGGAACTGGGCTACTATCGAGGTGATCATGTGGATCAGGGGCAGAAGCATTTGCTTGAGATCTGCTGGCTTTATTGAAACACGAACAAGGAACCAAGGCAGGCAGTCCTACAGAAATGGACCACAGGAAAGGAGGAGGGAGTGGTCGACTTGGGAAAGTTTGAGAACAAAGATTGTGCACCACAGCATTCGTCACAGAGAATGTCATTGACCAGGGTGGTCTCATTGCTTTGGACAGGGAAGAAATCACATTGAAAGGGTTTGGAACAGATCGTGGTGGGAAAGGTAAGCACAGACTTAGGTGGCAACAGCGCACAAACAACAACAACAACTTGTATTTATATAGCGCCTTTAACATAGTAAACGTCCCAAGGCGCTTCACAGGAGTATTAAGAGACAAAAAATGACACCGAGCCACATATGGAGAAATTAGGGCATGTGACCAAAAGCTTGGTCAAAGAGGTAGGTTTTAAGGAGCATCTTAAAGGAGGAAAGAGAGGTAGCAAGGCAGAGAGGTTTAGGCAGGGAATTCCAGAGCTTAGGGCTTAGGCAACAGAAGGCACGGCCACCAATGGTTGAGCGATTATAATCAGGGATACTCAAGAGGGCAGAATTAGAGGAGCGCAGATATCTCGGGGTGGGGGGGGGGGGGGCGTGGTTGTGGGGCTGAAGGAGATTACAGAAATAGGGAGGGGCAAGGCCATGGAAGGATTTAAAAACAAGGATGAGAATTTTGAAATCGAGGCGTTGCTTAACGGGGTGCCAATGTAGGTCAGCAAGCACATGGGTGACGGGTGAACGGGACTTGGTGCAAGTTAGGACACAGACAGCCGAGTTTTGGATGACCTCATGTTTACATAGGGTGGAATGTGGGAGGCCAGCCAGGAGTGTGTTGGAATAGTCACGTCTAGAGTTAATAAATGTAAGAAGTCACACAACACCAGGTTATAGTCCAACAGCTTTATTTGAAATCACAAGCTTTCGGAGCGCTGCTCCTTCGTCAGGTGAAGTGACGAAGGAGCAGCACTCCGAAAGCTTGTGATTTCAAATAAAGCTGTTGGACTATAACCTGGTGTTGTGTGACTTCTTACATTTGTCCACCCCAGTCCAACACCAGCATCTCCACATCAGAGTTAATAAAGGCATGGATGAGGGGTTCAGCAGCGGATGAGCTGAGGCAAGGGCGGAGACGGGTGATGTTACGGAGGTGGAAATAGGAGGTCTTAGTTATGCTGTGGATATGTGGTCGGAAGCTTATTTCAGGGTCAAATATGACACCAAGGTTAAAGAAAGCAAGAGGGGAGGGACACACCCCCAGAGGGCTGGCACTACCCGCCAAGAGTATAACTCCTGTCTACTGATCATGTGAAACCCATTAACTGTAGTGTATGTACCTTTAAGAGCCCCTGTGTACTGTAATACCACTAGTGACCACTCGGGTATATAAGCCTGTATAGTGTCTTGTATCTTTTAGTTCACCTCCAGACTTTGTTCAGTAAACACCTGTTAACCAACTCCTGCATTCCGTGTCTCCATTAACACACGGATACAACAGTGGCGGCGAATTGGAAACGGACTTACCTGCAATTCGGCAGCACCTCAAGGAGATCGATTCTTCAGACAAAGGTCGAAGAGAAAAAAAGAGAAAAAAAACCCCAAAAAACTGCGGTTTCACCAGCTAGCCGGGCTGGTGGCAGGTACTGCACTAATCCTTCCTGGGCGGCGGGCTGGGGCTCGATCGGGTGGCTCTGCAGCGGGGCCGAGCAGCGAGTCGGAAGGCGGAGGCAAACAGAGACGGAGGGTGGAGCACTCGGGAGACGGCCGGCGCTGCAAAGCAGGTCGGCATTCGGACCAAGCAGAGGGAGGGAAAAGTCCCAGAGAGTCCGGCGGGAACGAGTCTCCAACTATTAAAAATATCTGTGTAAATAAAAACCGCGGAGAACAGTGTTGTCAGCAGCGACAGCAGCGGGAAGCGCCATTTTTTCTCGGCAGGGAAGGAAAGCAAAGCGCGGGAGGCGCCATTTTTGATTTTCAGGATGCCTAAGACTGGCAATATTACTGCTTTCGATAGTGATATAGAGGATTGGACCACATATGTGGAAAGAGTGGAGGTATATTGCACAGCGAATGAAGTAGAGGATGATAAAAAGGCATCGGTACTTCTAAATCTGATGGGCGCAAGGACATACGGGCTGTTACGAAACTTAATCACTCCAGCCAAACCGATGGACAAGAATTTTAAGGAGATTGTTGATACCCTACAGGAGCACTTAAACCCAACACCGCTGCTGATAGCGGAACGATTCAAATTCTTCAGGAGGAATCAGCACAAGAATGAAAGTAACGCTGATTACCTCACCGAATTAAGAAAGTTGTCAAAGCACTGCCAATTCGGGGCAGGACTGGCAGATTCTCTACGAGACAAATTCGTCTGCGGTCTCCTAAGTGAAGGAACACAGAAAAGACTACTTTCTGAGAAAGATTTGACACTGGGCAAGGCTTTCAGTGTGGCTGTATCATACGAAGCAGCAGCAAGAGGAGCTGCAGAGATACAGCAAAAGCCACAGGACTTCGGCACCCATGAAATGACACGGGGTTTCGAGAGATGTTATCGCTGCGGCAGATCCACCCATGACCAGAGGGACTGCTGGTTCAAGGACAAAGCATGCAGGCAATGCGGAAAGATGGGACACATTGCACATGTATGCCGATCTGGAAACAAAAAATCCACTGACAGAAAAAAAACCAATAACGAAAAGTACAGAAAGGTACAAATGATGGCGGACAGTAGCTCCGAAGACCAGAAGAGCGATAGCGACTCCGGAAACAAGAGACTAAGCTGTCTCAAATTACATAATGTAATTGCCAAAGAAGATTACCAGACCATTTGGGTTACCCTCACGATAGCAGGGTCCCCAGTTAAAATGGAGCTAGATACAGGATCAGCTCTGACCGTCATAAGTCGACGGGATTACGAGCGGCTATTTCCGCATATACCTTTGAAAGACACATCCATTATCTTGAAGACATATACGGGGCAGAAAGTATACCCCAGAGGGAAAATAAGGGTGCCTGTTGTATACAACGGCAAGGAAATACAGAAGTTGTATTTATACGTTCTGCAAGAGGGTGGTCCACCGCTGTTGGGACGTGAATGGATCAGGAAGATACTCCATTCAGGCACTGACGGTGACCAGCAAGAAAAAAAATGATGATGACGTCATACCTGAACGATTAAAAGACATCTTGGCCAACGCCAAAGAAGTGTTTCAACAGGAACTAGGAACCTTGAAAGGCGTCACCGCCTCAATAAAAGTGGAAGATGCGGCAATTCCCAAGTTTTTTTAAGGCAAGGCCGGTGCCATACACAATTCGTCCAGCAGTCGAGGCAGAGCTGGAGAATTTGGAAAAGGCAGGCGTGTTATCCAAAGTAGATTGGAGCGAGTGGGCAACACCCATCGTCCCGGTCATGAAGAAAACGTTGAATAATGATAAATCTGAAGAACAGAGAAAAATTCGCATCTGTGGGGACTTCAAGGTGACTGTAAACCTGACACTGGCATTCAAGCCGAATCGACCTTGCCAAAAGAACCTACTACACCACCGAGGCGTTAGCCAGACCGAGTCAGGAAGCCTCCAGAGAGACTGACTTATAATTGATTAACTGCAGCAAATGTGTAATTATTGTTCTTGTAAACATGTTCATTAATGATTACTTAAAATGTTATGTACTAATTATCTAAAAGGGGAGGAATTGTAGTGTATGTACCTTTAAGAGCCCGTGTACTGTAATACCGCTAGTGACCACTCGGGTATATAAGCCTGTATAGTGTCTTGTATCTTTTAGTTCACCTCCAGACTTTGTTCAGTAAACACCTGTTAACCAACTCCTGCATTCCGTGTCTCCATTAACACACGGATACAACATTAACCACAAAAGCTGCCGTATCCACAGCGCAGACTGTCCCCTTCCAGTTGGCAGAAGTAATGTGGGTTTTAAAGACAACAGTAAACAAGGATACAAAAAAAAAATCTGAAATGCTACCACCAAATTTATCCACAGAAACACTGACGGGCAGACAGTACAATGATGCCACTTGGTTTCCTATTTCCCTTCGGAAAAATGATTTTTATCACATACTTGACAACTCCCATCTTCCTTTGCTCCACAGTCACAGAAGAATGATCCATACTTGGCATAAGAAATCTCATGATCCTTGTGACAGACTTTAGCACAAATGGTGCAAACGCCCACTCCTTCCACCATTTTACAGGTGTGACAGTGATACCTGAAACAGCAGGTTAGATTGAGTCAGTTTAGCCCTTCCTTGTTCATAGTCATGCTTAGTCTCCAGCAAACATAATTTTAAAACAGGTTTGAGGTTACATAAACTTTGTGATTTACACCATTAATAAAGGAGAATATTAGTTTATACGGTTGGACTGTCTTGTTCAGGCTTCGAGATCACAGAACAGTTTCCTTTCCATATAGTGGCAAAACACAGCGTGCTATCAAGCAGCCTTCTCCCTTCATTTGCACAGTGCAGAAAATCCCATTAAATAAGCACTCCCCAGAGAGTAGAAGTGTGCCCAATCACATGACAATGACAGAAGCAAGGACTGCACCACCTTTTAGACAATAATCATATCTAGTACAATGCAGTGATCATCTAAACACATCATGTGCTAGTTTCACTCTGATCTATAAAGCTATGAACTCTATTACTGGTATTTATTTCTGCTTACACCGAATACAGAATGTTAATTACACTTTATACAGAGAGTTAATTGTGTCTTTTAAAATTTGTTCAGAATGTGCGCGAAGGCCATATTTATTGCACAGCTCCCTAGTTGTCGGGTGTCAGCAGAGGCTCAGTGGTAGCGCTCGCGCCTGACTCAGAAGGTCGTGGGTTCAAGTCCCACTCCAGAGACAAGCACATAATCTAGGCTGACCCTTCGCGGGGGAGAGCTGGACTGTTGGAGCTGCCATCTTGCGAATGAGACATCATGTAAAAGATCCCAGGGCAGTATTTCGAAGAGGAACAGGGGAGATCTCCACATTGAACTGGGCTAATATTTATCCATCAACAAACATCACAAAGATTATCTGGTCATTATCTTATTGCTGTTTGTGGGAGCTTGCTGTGCGCAAATTGGTTGCCACGTTTACTACATTACAACAGTGACTACACGTCCAAAATACTTAATTGGTTGTAAAGCGCTTCGGGGCATCCTGAGGTTGTGAAAGGCGCTATATAAATGCAAGTCCTTCTTCTTCTAGTTATCCTGGGAAGGTGGTAATGGACCTTTACCATGAGCTGCTGCAGCCCTTGGGCTGATGGCACTCCCATACTGGCGTTGGGTAAGGAATTAGATCCAAGTGGAGTGGGGAGAGATTGTTGCACTGGGATTGGTTTGACCAACCCTAACCCTCCCATCCCCACCTCACTGTACCAGAAGAAAAGCTCCTGGACCTTTCACTCCATCAGCTTAACAGAATGGCAAATGTTCTCACCAGTGCTGGTTCATGAATTCCTTCTGTGTAATTGTGAAGGTGCAGAGCTTGTTGCACAAGGA
Organism: Somniosus microcephalus; assembly: GCF_052327205.1. Taxonomy (NCBI): domain Eukaryota; kingdom Metazoa; phylum Chordata; class Chondrichthyes; order Squaliformes; family Somniosidae; genus Somniosus; species Somniosus microcephalus. Next base: position 32,731,921 of record NC_141011.1, read on the forward strand.
ATCTTCATCCTAGGAGCAAAAAGCATTTCACTCATTGCGTGTGCGATCCAGCTATAACGTTAGTCAGTTTACAGAACATTGAATAAAACTGTTTCAGCATCATTTACCAGCAGACTGGCAAACTACTCACCGAATCCTCTGCTTGCGAGTCCTCCTCTTCTACAGCCAGATCTTCTACCCAATCCGAATCAACCTCAATTGCTCTTTCCTCACCATCCACCAGTAGGTGTGTTGATCCCTGCCCACTGCTCTGTCTCATGGCATTCATGACATCAGCAAGATAGGACATTATGTGGCAGGCACAGTCAAGCATGCCTACATGCTGCAGGACAAGAGAGAAATGTTAAACAGCCCGCACCCCGACATAGGCAGTAAAGATATCAGTAAAAGCCTTTTTACTGGGTGAAATTCCATAGAAAGGGACACGATTATAAAAATGTATATTCTCTGTTACAAACTGGAATTATGGATTTAAAAACACAGCAATTTCCTACAAAGTTCCTCCCACAACCCAGCCCAACTCACCTTCCCCTGGGTTACATTTGCTCCCACCTTCTCCAGGACATTCTTCTGGGAAAGATATTTCTTACTGAAAAGTAAAGACATAACAATGATTTACAGTCACAGAAATTAAAGGTTACAAATTAGAACATAAATAAACTCAAACCGCTGCAACAAATTTGATTCAACCTCAAACATTACCTTTTTAGAACATGTGCAAAAAACAGTTAATTAAAATCACTGCCAATACTCGTTAGTCTGGACAGTTCACCAGAAGACACGTCCTCTTTCCCAGACTCGCAGACTGTAATCACCCACCTAATTAATATCACAAACTCACCATTTCCCTAACCAGTCCACAGCTGCCCGGTGAAGCTGCAAGTGTCCTCCTCCCTGCCCAGCACTGGCCAGTGTCGCCATAACAACCATTAGCTCTGGGAATCCTGTTCCATCACCGTTGGACAACATTTCTGTTGCCATGGGGATAAGTGTGTTGAGTAACACGGTACAGACACCTTCTCCAACTTGACTAAAGAGGAGACAAGAACAGATTAGCATCAAATTAACCATTAAATATCATGAACCATCAATAGTAATTTTCTAGAGAGAATTGAATAAATACTTTGAAGGGGAAAGATTTGCAGGGCTAGGGGGAAAGAGCAGGGGAATGGGACTAATTGGAGAGCTCTTTCAAAGAGCCAGCACAGGCATGATGGGCCAAATGGCCTCCTTCTGTGCTGTAAAGTCAATCATTGAAACAACTTAAAATACTGGTTTCAGTAGTTGGGTCCCAGCAATCACTTTCCCTTCAATCCACAGTGCGGAAGACTAAAAATTCACACTCGGTGTGATTGATTACAAGCAGTGCAGTCGGATGTTACCGTGAATCAGTGACCTATGGCAGTTTTTTTATGATCAGTATTCTCTATCACGTTAAACTACCAGAGAACGGTTTCAGAGAACAGGCTGAAGTCTATGCCTTCCAGTTATCAGTTTTCAGTATTGACTGAAGCTGCCCAAATATCCCAAATGCTTTGTTATAATCTGGTAAAGTTTAAATGGACAATGTTTTCTGAATGGCCACCGAATTGTGTTTGCAAATAACAGCTTCAGAATTCCAAGTGCGAATGGAAGGAGAATTGGATTAGTCACTGCAAGATTGAAGTAGTTTTTGAGGCTTTTAAAGAAGAGAGATGGAGGGGGAAAAAGGCTGAGGTAGAATGTTCCAGTGAGGAGCTGAAACAGCGGAGGGCAGTGTTGCTAGAAGTGGAGCAGAGAGATGGGGCTGTGAAGGAGGCCAGGATTGGAAGAGTGGAAACGCATAGAGGAGCACATGGCTGGTTGAGGTTACAGAGGCAGGGAGGCACAAGGCACTTGTAGATGAGGACACAGAGATTTTGAAATTGGTGCATTGGTAGTGAGGGAACCAGTGAAAGTTGGCAAGTACTGTGATAATAAGAGGACTAGGACTTAGTGTGGGAGAGGATGCAGGTGCTGGAGTCTTGGGCAAGCTGGAATGTGTAGAGGACAGAATTCAAGAGGCTACCAAGGAGCACTGGAGCTATCGAGTCTAGAGGTGATGAAGGCATGGAAAAACATTTCAGAGGATGCGTGGTGCAGTATAGACAGAGGCAAGCAATATTGCAGCAATGGAAGTAGGCAGCCTCGATTGTGGCAGGGATGTCAGGTTTGAAGCTCAACTCTAAGTCAAGCAGGGCAGAGAGGTTGTGCACCATCAGGTTTAGTCTGAAGAAGCAGCCTGAGATGGGGAAAGAATCAAGTGCTAAGATTCAGAATTTTGAGTTGAAGGAAATACTTGCCATCAAGCAATTGATATCATCTAAGCAGTCGAACAGTTGTGGTCAAGAATGAAGAGAACAGGGGAAAAGCGGGGTCTTTCAGCAACATGCGTCCTTTCCATCTCTGCAACTGGACCATCCCGGTTTACCCTTTACTGCAAGTACCTGCACAGATGCTTTTAGCCACACCTTTTACTGCACCTGTTCCGTGCAAGGAAAAGTAACTTAAGCACAGCCTTTGCTGCTGAACCTTTACCCAGGGTTCTGTTTCTAAGTACCTGTTTTCTCGAACGATGCATGCAGTCAGAATCTGCAAAAGTTGCCTGTTCTCTTGTACCACATCCAGCTGGTCAGAGTCTTTAGGGGGTGCGTGGGTCATTCTCGTTAGCCAGGCATGCAACCGGCTGGGTTCAACGCAAGCCAGCTGAGCAAATGAGCCACACAAATGCAGAAGACTTGGGTTTGGGCTTTTCTCCGCTGAAACAGAAAAAAGTCAGTGTAGTGTGTTATAACCTATTTCCAAACCTGCTGAGAGACGTCACCAACACTGATGGATCAATATTTACCTTACTAAACATGGGAGTAAACGAAATACTTTCATGGAATCTACTTGAATGAAGGTGGAAGAATTTTTTTTTTCCCCCCCACAGTATGCTATGCCAGGACAACCAGTACTGAACCCAACCCTGTTGTAATTTACTCCACCCTTCTTGCTAGGACAGCCCCAACATACTGCTGGTCAGTTTCAGTATCATCGCTCTCTGTAGAACACTGTCCGAGAGTCTCAATTCCCCTGATTTACAAACCTGAATAATTTCATTCTCATTTCCCCACTTCAAATGGGACAAAGAATGCAGCCAGTATACAAACTCTTATATTGTCAAAGCACTAAGTATGAAACCAACTGTGCAGAAGGAAAAGGAGAGAGTTAGAGTGTAGCCACTGTGCACAGGAATTGGGTAGTTAGCCTCGAGGGGCATTCTAGTTAGATCGCACATCTGGCAAAGCCCCACTGAAATGTAATTGATGGGTTCAAATTTTAACATCTACATTCAGATGCTTAGACAGAATATTTTTATAAATTGCAGCCCAGAAATATAAAACACAGAGGTTGATTATTTTACAAATCACACCTTTTACTGGCAGGAATGGAGTGGCACTACGAATGGCAGTATAGAGCTCCCTGCAGACTTCCCTAGCTCACAGTGAAAGAAATCGAGGGAACAGACTGCACAGACAGAATTCAGAAGACAATAAGTTGAAACACAGTTCTTCACATCTACGGCACAGTCAAGTGTTGACAGATATTCGGTTTTACTGAGTAGGCATAACAAAATATTCAATTCTCTTCTTCAGTCTTGGCTTTATCAACACCTTTTCAAAGTGAGCTACTTCTCATCCTGCGCTGACGCTGACCCAGCGATCAATGCAATTAAAACCAAGAGCCCAAAAATGCCCAAACATTCTTGCGCCATTGTTTTCAGATTGGTAACATGCATTATAATCAACTTTAACATTAACAGGTGAGAAAACGGAATATGCCACTCACCAAGCTGGAAGAGCTTTGTGAAAAACTTCAGCACTCGGTTACAGAATTTAGCCGAAAGGTTCTCATTGGCTGTGGCCATCATGATCTGCACCAGTTCCCCACTGTAAGGAAGAAAACAGAAGCTGATACGCAGACAGGGAACCAACTCAGCAGCCACAGGATGAGGCACTTGACTTTCCTAAACAAAAAGAATTAATACAGGCACGTGCAGCTACCCAGAGGGACAAAAATATCCACCTGAACACGTTACATTTCTAAAAGTTTTTTCAGACTCTTAAATATTAAGACCCCGTAAATATAATTTTTGTTTAAAAGCATTAATGGTGCGGTGTTTCTACAGGCCAAGGAACAGGCCCAATGCGGCTTGGAACTGGAAAAATGGGGCAGGGAGAGAAAACATTCATTATGAACAATTGGTAGCTTATGGTGTGATTGGGATGTGTTCAGGCCTCACTTATTTGTGCCAAATATTGTTTAACTGAAAACAGCACATAGAAAAGCAGCAGTTACTGTGCGCTGTGATAGTTGTGGACACTGGGATCACTCTGCAATTCTATACACGGAAGAAACACTTGCATCATGACATGCTGCAGACAAAAATATAGAACAGGTAGATGAATAAAAACCATGATACAGCCAAAGTTAGCAGAATGGAGCAATAAACACCAGTAGTGGGGGGAAAAAGGGTCTGCTGAAAGGGTCATGGACTTCAAATCAATTAAGCAGAGTGGAACTTTGACTAAGTCCAACACTCCTCTCATTCCCAGTGCCCAATTTGTATCATTTCTACTTCACTGGCAGGTCACAGCATCCTCCACCTACCGTTCGGAAAAGAACTCCTCCATGGCTTTGCGTGCCTGGCTGCTCTCCAGCTGCTTCTCCAGATACTGCAAGCACTCCTCCAAGATAGTCTCATCCAGGCCACTGTGGGGACAGACGTGATAAAGTCGTTTTTCAAAAAATGCTTACGGCACACTAGCTCTAAATCTTTGAAAAAACTGGTGTTCTTCAAAGCTCAGTGTCTTGGGCAGAAACAGTTTTAAAATGTGTGCCTTTAAAATGTAAAATTCTTACTAATCCAGACATTTTACTCAAATGTCTGTCACCCAATAAAATTCACCTTTCACATATATGGAGTAACACAGTACATATACAAGTCCTAAACACCACATCCATCAACGCTGAACATTCTCATCTGAAACCAGTAAATCTTACAATATGTGGCTGAAGGGGCTATTTTCTGTACAAAATCCAAGCAACAGAAACAAGTTACATTCCATGCAGCACAAGTCCCCTTCCCCTGCACTCAAGATATGAAATACTGCAGATCACCAGACAAGACATGGACTATACTGGTCATGCCAGCTTCAATGGGATCGGAGATCCTGACTTACTGCACGACTTCAATCCTGACCTGTACATTGGAACTGATCAGTGACTAGGACAGCACATTTATTCCCAATACAGTAGAATCTGTTTATTGTAATCCTGTAAATACAAAGCTCAAATCCTGGTTTCCAACAATTGCACTAATTAGGACCGGGAACGAGGGGAGTGCTGTACAAGTGCTGGATTCCTGTGATGCCTTGTAGGGGTGCTCAGCCCCAACCAATTTAAAGAGCTGATTAATCAGCTGTGTAATGTTAAAGCAGCTATTAAGTATAGAGTGGGATATCCCTAATTTAAAACATATTTACACAAAATATAGGGAAGAACAAAGATATAGTGGCTTTCATATCCTCAGGATGACTCAGAGTGCTTCACATTCAATTAATTACTTTTGAAGTTTGAAGTGTTGTTATGTCGGCAAATATGGCAACCAATTTTTGTACAAAAAGGTCCCACAAATAGCAAATGAGGTGAAGGATTGTCAATCTGTTTTTTGGTGGTAATGATTGACTGAGTGGGATGTGACCAAGACATCAGGAGAACTCTCTGCTCTTCTTCAAATAGTGTGATGGAATGTTTTATGAACAAGTATTTGGGACCTTGGTTTAATGTCTTATCCGAAAGATGGCAACTCTAACAGTGCAGCACTCCCTTAGTGCAAAGTTGGATTATGTGCTCAATCTTGCACGGGGGTTTGAACCCACAATCTTCTGACTCAGAAATGAGAGTTCTTCCAACCGAGCCAATCAGACACTGTTCCAGATTACCTATCTGTTTTGTTGCTTAAATTGCTTATGAGCACTGAGCAAATCTGCACTCTAAACAATTTCAGCTAATTAACAATGTTAGGGTGAACATATCTTATGCAAGTGTTTTAGGTTTAGAATATCCTATTTTATATTCACCTGATGGCTTTATCATTACAAAGATTGGCTGCATTATAGATGGGGAATCAGCTACAATGATTACCCAGTTACAGTGGTCACTTGGGCGACTGGCTAAGTTGGTTATAATCAGATTCTATTGCACTATAAATTCAGAACATTTATTTTACAAAATCCAAAAGCTCATCTGCCAGACCTTTACTAATTTGAATCTTTAGTTACCTATTGGGGTCAGAGTGGTTGGCAATTATATTATAGCAGCTCATGATGAGCCGCTCGTAGATACGTGCAAGAAACTCGTCAGATTCCGCAGGTCCGAGGATCCGTTCCAATGATGTGGAGCTGATTTCAGACACACTTTCAGTGCTGGTCTCCAAGAGCAATGGTAGCAGCGTGTGAATGACCTGTGGAGGGTTCAATTCATCAGGACACCACCTAGAATGAGATTAGGACAGAAAATTCACGATACACGTGTTTAATGGAGAGAACTAATTCAACTATTTGAAAACGGGAACATTGCGAGAGAGAAGACTAGGGTCAAATGTATGGACAACACTGAAAGACACAGTAACAGCATGAGAAACGGAACAGGGGCCGAATTCAAATTGGAATGTGCAGAGTATGATGAAGAGAAGCAATTACATAAACTAGTGCAGGGAACAGAGAGAGAAGAACAAGACTTTCTTTGGAGGGTGGGACAGAGTCGGGGAAGATGGTGCAAAAGACACCCCACCCAGTGCGACAGAGTTAATTGCCCCCATCCCATGGAACTCCTGATCACAGACCAGCTTTTGTGCAGGCAGCCAAGTGGAGGAACTGTTGCACTTCGAGCGATCAGCTCAAAAGCAGCAAGAGAGAAGGTCAGAAGCTCTCTCAGTCACAGAGGAGTATGGCCCAGTGGGAAAAAAGGTTTACAAAATACCCGGGGCGCACGCACAAGGGCTAAAGGTAGAGGACTGGAGAACTTAACTCAGCATCCCTGAAGTGAACAATACTACGATAGAGACAATTTAATGATAGTGGAGGTTTTCAGGCGTGGGGCAGGGAAATCTCTGATCTAATAGAGAGTCATGAATGAAAAACCACTAACTGACTTACACGATGAGGTCACCAGTGAGCCTGACCAACGACAGGAGAATATGCTTCAGGCATGCAGCCAGTGGCAGGCTCTGGTTGGACAGTGTGCCGAGGTGCGCGGCCTGGATTGCACTAATGTAGCTCTCTGCAGGAATGGTGTCGTTTGCAAATGCATTTCGCTACGAGGAACACAAAATCATTAAGAACAAGTCGCATTAAAACTCCTGAAAAAGTCAGATTATTCCAAATCTGCAGGGAATAGTCACATAGTGCCGGCTACTGGGAACAAATTTAAAGAGAAATTCCACTCCAATTCCATAAATAGCCCTAATAGAACCTATCCGAATAACGAAAAGCACTAAGGTTAGGGGTCGTAGAAATAAAACATAAATAGGCCATTTGGCCCAATCAGTCCATGTTGGGGTTTATCCACCACATGAGCAGAAATCCTAATCCCATCAGCTTGTCTATTCCTTTACTCTACTTAGGTGCTGATACGGTGTCTGCTTCAATCACTGACTCTGATGGTACAATCCAAGTCTCTGCGTAAAAAGGTTTCTCCTAAATCACTTCTATTCAATCTTATAACTAAGCCCCCTCATTCTAGATCCCTCAACCGTTGGAAACAGTATGTTTCTTTCTATTCTATCCCATTCCTTCATAATTTTAAACACCTCTGCCAAATCACCCTATAATCGCATCTGTTCTAAATGAAAACTGTCCCAATTTTTCACATTTTTCTTTGAATTTGTTTTCCCCTCCTACCAGGCAGCTGCAACCCTTTTATTTTCAACATCCTTCCTAAATCCCTTGCACTCCTTCAATTATACATCAACCACCAAGTTTATCTTATCCAAACCCTCCATGAAGCATATGCCAACATTTTGTTTCCGATACTTCAATCATATAAAAACATGCTAAAAAATTCTGAGTATACCTCATATAGGTGAGTGTCTCACCTCCTGACTCCCCAAAGCCTTTCCACCATCTACAAGGCACAAGTAAGGAGTGTGATGGAATACTCTCCACTTGCCTGGATGAGTGCAGCTCCAACAACACTCAAGAAACTCGACACAATCCAAGACAAAGCAGCCCGCTTGATTGGCACCCCATCCACCACCTTAAACATTCACTCCCTCCACCACCGGCGTACCGTGGCTGCAGTGTGTACCATCTACAAGATGCACTGCAGCAACTCGCCAGGGCTTGTTCGGCAGCACCTCCCAAACCCTCGACCTCTTCCACCTAGAAGGACAAGGGCAGCAGGTGCATGGGAACACCACCACCTCCAAGTTCCCCTCCAAGTCACACACCATCCTGACTTGGAAGTATATCGCCAATCCTTCATCGTCACTGGGTCAAAATCCTGGAACTCCCTACCTAACAGCATTGTGGGAGTACCTTCACCACACGGACTGCAGTTGTTCAAGAAGGCAGCTCACCACCATCTTCTCAAGGGCAACTAGGGATGGGCAATAAATGCTGGCCTTGCCAACAACACCCACAATCCCATGAACGAATATAAAACAAAATATATGATTTCCCTGAAGTAAGGCACCTTGTTCCTTGTAGCCGCCCCACTCATTCCTTCCTGTGCTGCACTGTGACCTTTCTATCTGTAGATAATGATTTTCAGTTTGGGTTCCACTTTTTTTCTTTATTTTCCCTATAATTTGAGCTCTCATAATACAAATAGAAATATATTCTTGTGTAGTGAGTTTCAAGCTATACCCAAAGTAATAACCCTCAAAGGTTTATTCACAACATGGCAATACAAGCACAAGTTGACAAGTGACCTGCCTGTGAGTGCAAGAGAGAAAGATGCTGTCCCAACCATCTTAAATACTTTTATTTATATAGCACCTTATCACATCTTCCAGAAATGTTTCAAACCACTTAAAGACAAGAATTATTTTGAACATATTGCCTTATTTAATAAAATACAGTAGCCAGTTAGCACACATTATCTCACAAACAGCTGCAAGATAAATGACCAGCTAATCTATTTTTGATGAAATAAGAAATGCTGGCCCGGCTCCCTATCCTGTTAGAATGGTACCACAGGATCTTTATGTCCCATCCAAAGGATGGTCATGATCCCTCAGCACTGCACGGTAACCAATGCTACGAATCCGTTGCATACGCTGCCAGATGGGATTGACCTTTCACCTACCCACGATCCGATGTTGGGGAACTCGTTGGTGTGGATATTGTTCCATGTTTCACACAGTGTCTGTACAGCGGACGGCAGATTCTGTATCACCAACTGAGCTGCAAACACAATCGCAATCAGTATGTGAGAACAAGAATAATTCCAAGCAGAGAATTCACTATTAGGCATCACACAGAACAGAATACTTTACACCGCAGTTACAACTGTGTTACTTCAGGCAGAGAGAAACACCAGCTCTCTATAGCACCCATCCTCCCCGTCACCCCCAACCACTTTGCAGTGGTATGTAATTTTGATGATGTGGAGATGCTGGTGTTGGACTGGGGTGGACAAATGTAGGAAGTCACACAACACCAGGTTATAGTCCAACAGCTTTATTTGAAGTCCAACAGCTTTATTTGAAATGTGATTTCAAATAAAGCTGTTGGACTATAACCTGGTGTTGTGTGACTTCCTACGTATGTAATTTCAGTATCGCAATCGTGAAATTATTCCTGAATCACTGGCCCTTCCATAATGAGCTGGATCAGAAGATGTTTTCCCACTAATTGTCATGCAGCCCGAAGACATGTGCCATCTTCAGTAGACACAGAAGACTGATGCTTACAAAAAAAAAAGACTTTACAGCTGTCATGAACATTATAGTATTCCCCACATGAACTCAGTGAATTTATTGCATTGTAGCCTTGAGTCACACAGGATACAGAGGTCCCAAGTTCAACTGCTGTCTGTACCAAGTTAACTAATCTCAAATAGGACAGAAGTGGGGTCACTCCAATTAGCATCAAAATCTCCAAGTGGGAGGAAAGGGAGAAAGAGAAAGAAAAGCAGAACTGCCAGGGCTCGTGCACCTGATCATCTTCAGCAACCTCTGTTGTAGATCAATGTGTGTAGACATCAGGTACAGATAGTCTTAGTTGTGATGCAATCAGCCTGCCAACACACACTGTCCAGGCTCACACATTACGAATGGTCAATTGGGCAAAGTATTGGAGGACTGTTGGCAAGGAAAGATCAGAAGGAAAATAAATTTGGCACAAAGACTTTCAAGTGCAAGAACAATGCCTGTGCCTCTGGTTACACTGTTGCACCATTTCAAATACTAAAGCAATTCCTGTTCTTACCAACAGAGTTAGTCTTGCAGCGGGCAGATCCGATCGCCAGTGCTGCTGCGTAACCGTGCAGCTTCTCCTCAGTTGGACTTTCAGTTGAGCCCTCCTCACTCAGACTCCTCAACAGGTATGACCTAATATCAATCAACCACCAATCAGGATGTGTAACACAACTTGTCAAAAACACTCACTTATAATCAGCGTTAAACATCAACACTCCAACTGCTGATGCCTGTATATCATAAGCACATTTGTCATTTAGTGAGCGGCTTATATTTCACATCAGAGAGAGAAGCATCTACTTTAACAATGCTGTCTACAGACAGGGAAATACAGTGGATTAAACACACTTCGGTGATTTGACCTTGAATCCAGCCAGACTGTTGGGATAAAAAACAAAGTCTCCTCTCCCTGTAAAATGTGAACGTCCTATATGAAAAATTTGGGGAGTTTTAACATAGTTTCTACCAAGTGTGAGCCCACATGCAGAACTATCAATACCTCAAGAAATTGCTCACACACAGTTGCCACATAATGGCCGCACGTGGAAAGTGGAGAAATTCACTGGTGCAATAGGGAACACTCATCTAATGTGGTGGAAGGGTTATTGTATGTTGTTAAAGCAGAGAAGAGGGAACCTTACACTGAATCTAACCATCGTACACCTGACTTGAAATTGCTGATGGGGGTGTGCAAAGGGAGCTTTTACTTTGTAACTAGCCTGTACAGTTTCCGAATGTGCTTGATGCCAACACCAAATGGCCCTTCCCCACCAACCAGCTAAATCTAGCCACTACCAGCATTTCAACCAGCAACTACAGTACTTGTAAAGGCTGTGTGATTATTCAAAACTGTGTGATTATTCAAAACTTGTACCTGGCAAATGCAGCATAGATGGCAATCAGCTGAAGAGTTGCAGGAAGCAGATTCTTTGTGATCTCGGATGTTTTGTGGGAGTCAGTTTCTGCAGCCACCTTGGAAAAATACTCATCCAGAGACACCTGGACCTTTGAAATGACCGCATCAAGCGTATAGATGGTCTGCAGGTTGGGGAGTTGGCTGAGTGGGAGGATAGCGCTCGCATCAATCCCACAATAGGAAGAGATCTAAATTTGAAGGAAAAACCTCTTTACTCACCTTGTGAATGGGAAGTAGTATTAACATTGAACATATATGCTCTAAATGACAATAACCTACTTTGTCAAACAGCAACTGCTCTACAAGAAATATGAGCGAATTGAACAGTTAAAATTGTTGCATAAATGTACTCGTAAAAGGTTCAGCTAACTGGAGCCATACAGAGTGACAAACAGACAGATAGTATGTACAGCACTGATGCAAAACTATTTTTTGAATGTCCCCTGGATCCAGAGAAGGTGCTGTCTGCACCATTCATCATCATTCTTCCTGTGTCTTTGAGGCATGAAGCAGTAATCAATCGATGTCATTCAATTCTACCTTGGGCTTTTGCCTCCAGCTCGTGTAGCTGCAGGAGCACTTCAGCCGCATCCTCTGTTATTGTCACGCATACAGTTCCTCTAGGTTGACCTCTAAGCTCTTTTCCCTCATGGATTCTATTTCTATGCTTGCTTAGGGATCCCAGTGTCAGGCACTCAGAATGTGGCCAATGTAGGTTCATCTTCTCTCCCAGGCTGTTATAGTCAGTAGCAGCATCTGTGCTCTCCGAAGTACACTTTCATTCATCACCTTGTTAAACCAACTGATGTTAAAGAGCTGTCGCAGGCATCTTCACTGGAAGCTGGTGAGCTTCTTTCAGATGGTTTTGTTGGACCATGTTTCTGATCCATACAGCCTTGGTTCAAACATGGACAAAGGTGCTGAATTCCAGAGGTGAGGCGAGAGTGACTTCTCTTGACATCAAGGCAGCATTTGACCGAGTATGGCACCAAGGAGCCCTAGTAAAATTGAAGTCAATAGGGATCAAGGGGAAAACTTGCCACTGGCTGGAATCATACCTGGAAGAAAGATGGTTGTGGTTGTTGGAGGTCAATCATCTCAGCCCCAGGACATCGCTGCAGAGTTCCTCAGGGCAGTGTTCTAAGCCCAACCATCTTCAGCTGCTTCATCAATGACCTTCCCTCCATCATAAGGTCAGAAGTGGGGATGTTTGCTGATGATTACATAGTGTTCAGTTCCATTTGCAATTCCTCAGATAATGAAGCAGTCCATTCCCACATGCAACAAGACCTGGACAACATCCAGACTTAGGCTGATAAGTGGCAAGTAACATTCGCACCGCCCAAGTGCCAGACAATGACCATCTCCAACAAGAGAGAGTCTAACCACCTTCCCATGACATTCAATGGTATTACCAGCATCGAATTTCCCACCAACATCCTGCGGGGTTACCGCTGACCAGAAATTTAACTGGACTAGCAACATAAATACTGTGGTTACAAGAGCAGGTCAGAGGCTGGGTATTCTGCAGCAAGTGACGCACCTCCTGACTCCCTAAAGCCTCTCCACCATCGACAAGGCACAAGTCTCTCCACTTGCCTGCACGAGTGCTGCTCCAACAATACTCAAGAAGCTCAACACCATCCAGGACAAAGCAGTCTGTTTGATCGGCACCCCTTCCACCACCTTAAACCAACATTCACTCCCTCCACCTCCGGCGCACCGTGTCTGCAGTGTGTACCAGCTACAAGATGCACTGCAGCAACTCGCTAAGGCTTCTTCGACAGCACCTCCCAAACCCACGACCTCTACCACCTAGAAGGACAAGGGCAGGAGAAGCATGGGAACACCACCACCTCCAAGTTCCCCTCCAAGTCACGCACCATCCCGACTGAGACATATATCGCCGATCCTTCATCGTCGCTGGGTCAAAATCCTAGAACTCCCTACTTAACACCACACGGACTGCAGCAGTTCACGAAGGTGGCTCACCATCACCTTCTCGAGCAATTAGGGATGGACAATAAATTCTGGCATTGCCAGTGATGCCCACATCCCATGAATGAATAAATTTTAAAAATCCTTCCAGTCCTTTCTCTCTCATGTACTTATCAAGCTTCCCCTTAAATGCATCTATGCTATTCGCCTCAACCACTCCACGTGGTAATTCTGTTGCGGATAATGGTACAGAAGAGTTTTCTAGGGAAAGGAAGCAATGTAACATGATGCCAGTTGGTCTACTCACTTCTGTTCCCTTCTTGGGAAGCTTAACAATGATTCCATTTATCCAAACTTTTGGTGTTGCTTCTTTTCCCCCCCACACTAAATTAAAATAGATGTAGGATGGTGGGAAGGTTTGCATCGCCACTTTCTTTGACTATTTTTTCACAAATTTGATCCTCTACAGGTGACTCTTTGTTCTTGAAGTGAGATATGGCCAATCTCAGCTCATACATTCTAATTGCACCACAATTGGCACCAGTTCAGCCATTTTCTCTATGTAGTTAACGTCGATCCTACTGTCTGGAGGTGGTGTGTTGAGGATTATGTGGAAGTGCTCTACCCGCCTCTTCTTCATATCCTCATTTCTCATTTGGGGACAATCAAACCATGCTTGTTTTTCATGGGACCTTCGCAGTGGTGTTTAAAGTCTCTTGCAAATTTCTTTGTGATCTGTTAAGAGTGTCCTCATATCTTCCTTTGCTGCAGAAATATCTGCCTCTTGAGCTTGTTTATTGATAATAGTTTCTCTCTGAGAGAGCCAAACCTGCCCTCAGCGCTGAGAAAGCCTCACATGCTGTGTCAGCGTCACTGCTGCAATGAGGATGTACGTTGTCAATTTTTGTATTCACATCAGTGAATGATTCTTCTCCTCCTCTTGATCCACCTTCAGCCCTTAAATGTATTTTTGGACAATATCATGTCAATGAAGGCAGCAACTAGATAACATGGCCTGAAAAATGAACAACACAAAAGTACTGTCCCTCAAAAAGCAATACCAAGACGAATCCCCCTCTCGCAAAGAAAAACACCCTCTAAACAGAGAGCACGCTGGCATGGTTCTCCTTACCTGTCTGGCAACATACTCCTCCGCAAGCTCCACATCATACTTCACGGAACTGCACTTGGTGATGGCCAGATCCACCAGCGAGCCAGCGTGATCTGGCTTCATGCCCTGTCGTACCAGGTGATCCTTTGCCAAAACAAAATCAAACACTGGTCAAATCAAGGTACTAAACTGCATTAACTGGGCTCTGTCAGATTGAAAATGACCATGCGTTACCCACTTAATATTTTGTTTACAATTACATTACCAAATAATTCTCCAGCTGTTCTTATACTTAAGTAGGTTCAAAGCTCCATAAACGATTTTATAGTTACAATATTCAATGCTACTGACTCCATTGGTAAATGCTCTACAGTACTGTAACTGGACCACACTGACCAGAGAGATCCCAAGTTTGATGTCTGGTCTGCAGAGTTAGCAGCTGGGGCAGCAATCGATGGGCTAAGAGTGGCCTCAGCACCCCTGGTTTCGGGGTTTCTGCTCAAAGTCGCTATCCAGGAACCCCTTTGGAAAGTGTGTGGCCGTCAGGCAAGGACTGGAATTGGCACGCCTGTGGTGCAGCCACCATCAAATACTCTGCCAGCGCGCACCGTCACAGCTCACACACGTGAAACAATTTGGGAGAGGAGATGCGGAGCCTGGTGTGAGGCAGCACCATAAGGACAAAAGGAAGAAAATCTGGGGGGAAAAATACCTGAAAAGGCATTTTTTTTAAATATTCTGTGATGTAGTGTGTGCTGAGCCTCCAGCTCCCTCATGAATACATTCTCCAACTCTCAACTCTTTCTCCTCTGGCCCCCAACTTTGGCCTTCTGTACATCCCCCTTTCCTATAACTGAAGCTTCACTAAAAGAGGTTCTTTTTTGACCTACAATGGTCAGCAACCTCATGACACGTCTCCGCAGAATTTGCAATTTTTGGTACCTTGATCCAGGTTACATAGGAGCTGATAGAAAGTCGTGATGACCATCGAAGTGTGTGCAGGATGTCGCATTCGCTCAGCTCTGTTGCGCTCATTGCCACTTGATTAACATAGGCTTTTGACGGAGGCATGATACCCAGGATTCTCCACAAGATCAAGAAGTAGTACTGAATGGAGCAAGCCTCCTAGAAGGAAAAGTCAGTGAGAGAACAGCCAGAATCTCACAAGCAATGATTCACACACAGCTATAACAAACACGGTCAAGGACTTTCAGCCCAAAACATACTCAGGGCATCCCAAACAGGCACATATTGGTTAGAATCTCAATTTGGGCGACCTTCATTAAATCAACAACTATTTTCCAGCAGATGCACACCACACACTAGACTCCCCATTTTGAAGGTTAGCTTAGGTTTTAGGAGGATACTGTGTGCATGAATCAAACCAATGATTAATTTTATCTATGTCAATAATATATCTTGTATTACAGGAATCTCTTTGGTATCCGGCACCGACGGGACCGGGATGGTGCCGGTTGATTAAAAATTCTGGATGATGGAGAGGGTTATCTACTGAGGCTATTTTTAACAAACAAAAATTAAAAAAATCAAGAAATGTGCAGTATACAGTAATTGGGTACTCACCTACAGAATGTTGTGTTAAATGGATGGTGGAAGATGCTTGATTAAGTACAGTACTGCCAGTTGAGGGTAATCCATAACTCTTTAATTACTTAACAGCAAAACAAAACTTATACAGTAAACGACTGTATACAGCACGGGAGAGTCAGACTCCTGTTATTGAGGTGTTCGGACTTCCGACAGCGCCAAGAAGCCGAGTAGTGGCACTTTGGAGAACTGCCACCACGGGGGACTCGGCAACATTTCCGGTTATTGAGGTGTTATTTTCGGAGTATGAATTTTGCCGGTTAATATAGAATTCCGGATATTTAGGTGCCGTTTAAACGAGAGTTTCCTGCATATACTAAAAATGCTGCGCGGTCACAACATTGCGAAGTATTTCACCTGTAGGCGGTGCTGTGAACGTTAAGTGACATAAGATACAACAGGGTCACCCAAAAGCTAAAAAAAATTAACTCTCCCAACTTAGGATCCACAGCAAATAAATGTTTCTTAATATGTGGAAAAACCCCAGAAATTCTGCAAAATCTGTAACATGCTAGACCTTAAAAATCAATGGCGCTCCAAACCCCACTCCCTGCGTCAGAACAACTAATCCGATTTAATTCCAACTCAATAGAGTGAAGAAACAAGTCAATAAGGTAACAGAGCACTACCCGCGATGCCCAATTTTCTTGGGTCTCCCCAGCTGAGAAAAAAAATCACTTTCCCCCGCACCCCCACGCATAAATTAGTTGCCACTGCCCCACACCGACACACCTGACAATACAAAAAAAAAATTGCTCTCCGACACCACTGCCACAGGCAAAATTACAGCCCATCCTACCCCCCACTGAGGTGAATGTTGAACCCCATGATAACCAGAGACCATAAATTTCACAAAAGAATGAAGGAAACTTTTTTTTTTAAAACACAGACGGTTATTAGGACACAGAATGTCCTACCAGAAACAGTGGTGGAAACAGAATAGCTTTTAAAAAGGAAGTGGATAAATATTTGAGAAATAAATATTTATAAGGGTAGAGGGAAAGGGCAGGGGATGGAATGAAGTGGATAGCTTTTTCAGAGAGCCAGCACAGACACAATGGCCTCCTTCAGTGCTCCAAGATTCTATCAGAAGCCTGTGCATTACCAGAGGTGTTGCATTCTTGTGCTCTTCCCTCCTGAGTGTATCAAACTGCGAGCCAGCTGCTAACAGCAAGATTAGCGATGCATAAAGGTCATCATACTTCAAAGCACCAGTACAGAGAACATCAAAGATCTGAGAAATGAGAGGGGAGGAAAAAAGAGTGAACGATTAGGTCTCTAAGTGCAGCATCAAACAATTATAAAGATAAACATCAGAATCCAGTAATGCAGGTCTGGAGCCAAGTTCCATACTCCACACAATTCAGCACATTGTAACATCATAGTTACACAAACCCATGAACCCGGTTGCACTATTACCATTCAGGTATACTATACAAATTTACAATTTTACACAATTCCAGGATCCCCCAATCTCCAACTCCAAGGCTCTCACCATCTCATCCAATCTGCTCCTGTCGTCAGTGGATGTCTCGTGTGAAAGAATGCTGTAGAATTTGGGCAGAGGCGCAGAGTCTGTGGAAAAGCAGCAGCTCGGTATCAGCAATAAAAACTCAGCACAGGCTATAAATTACTCGATATTCATTCTTGTACAGGGTCATAGCCCAGACAGTAACAACACAAGAATGCAAGAATAGGAGGCCAGTCAGCCCAGCCAGCTCGCTGAAATACCTTGTCCAATGTCCAGCTACCCAACACTCTCGCTCCAACGCCCAGCCCTCTAACTCTGCCCAACAGCCAGCCCAGTCATCTCGTATCTATACCGTTACTCTGATCACCAGTCCCTTCACCAATGTCCTGTCCCCTTGCTCTGACCCTCACTCTGATACCAGCTGTTCCCAACACCCAGCCCTCTCATTTTTTTTTTTATTCGTTCCTAGGATGCAAGGCCAGCATTTATTGCCCATCCCTAACTGCCCTCGAGAAGGTGGTGGTGAGCTGCCTTCTTGAACCGCTACAGTCCGTGAGGTGAGGGTACTCCCATAGTTCTAGGATTTTGACCCAGAGACTATGAGGGAACGGCGATATAGTTCCAAGTCAGGATAGTGTGCGACTTGGAGGGGAACTTGGAGGTGGTGGTGTTCCCATGTGCATGCTGCCCTTGTCCTTCTAGGTGGTAGAGATCATGGGTTTGGGAGGTGCTGTTGAAGAAACTGCCCTCATATCCAGCCACTTCACTCCCAACTCCTCCAGCACCCAGCTGCCCCAGACATCAACCTCCACCATCAACCTCCTTGACATGAAGCCTTCTTGCTCAGATGCACCCTGTGGCCTCTGACATCCAGCTCCTGTTAAGGACCTAAACTGACCACTTTTAATTTTGTCATCAGATTGATTTTTAATTAAAAGTGTCTCTTTAACTTGTATTTGTTGATTTGATTTATAGATCCCTCTGAATTTTACCAGATTCCTCCCTGCCCTCCAATCAACACAATGTCAGCGTCAGACTCAATCTTTGAATTTCTGACATTTTCTCATTCAACTAATCCCCATAGCTAGAGTACAAACCGCTCCGCTGGTCTACCAATATCACTGTCTAAATCCCCATTAACTGCTACTCCGGGTGTCACCTTTTCTCATGCAGTGTGACCATTCTACAATTCTAGCCTCTCAGCATTCATCTCTTAGCTTGCTGTAGCTGTCCCACTGTGCTTAGCCCAGTTTTGCCGTACCTGTCCCACTGTACGTAGCTTGGTTTTGCCGTACCTGTCGCACTATGTTCAGTCTGGTGTTGCCGTACCTGTCGCACTGTGTTTAGCCCGGTTTTGCCATACCTGTCCTACTGTACTTAGCTCGGTTTTGCCATACCTGTCGCATTGTGTTTAGCCCAGTTTTCTTCAACCTCTTTAAATCCGTGGTAAAGTGGCACTTGAATGCGCCGGCCAGATTCCTGGGTACCGTTGGCACTGGTACCAGCACTGCATATTGGTGGAGTTAACAGATTGTACTGAATCTGTAGAGAAAAAACTCAGTCAGCTAAAGACATGCTCTAACACAGGCTGCTTCACACACATCCTGACAAAAAGTATTACATTTATGTCGCCAAAGTCATTTAAGTTCATTTTTTAAAAAGCATCGGAAGGAGAGAAGGACGCAACAATCTCATGTAAATCAAGAAGGGCTGCAGCTGCAAACGGACTGGGTAATTGCCCCCATACCTGCTAACTGAATGGCAGGTTCAGGATAGAAATGACAAGGGACTGAGCAGAAAGAAAGAAATAGCAATGGTTGAGTGAATGATACAAGAAAAGGCTGAAACTTAAACTGAATGCAAAGGAAGCAATGAAACCCACAACAGACGCATTTGCAGGAATGATAAAAGAAAGCAAGAACTAAACAAAGCACAGAAACAGACACAAATGCAGAAAATTAGGCTTTGAGAGTGAGGGGCTAAAACAAAGTGAACTATAGAAACACGAGGTTCAGTTTGAGAGAATGAAAACCTGAACTAAACAGACTGAGAGTTGGTAGAAAAATACGCTTTAAAAGTTTTTGTTAATATTGCTTAAATACTTTCGCTGACAGCTCAGTGATTTTATCCAGTGACCACTGCTGGGAAAGGCATGTGACAAATAGGCAAGGACAGGATCAGGCTCGCCTGCAATGCCCCTACAGTTGAATAGCCTCCTGGCATTAACTGCCTGGGCTAACAGATGAAAAACATTTCGTTGGGCGAAGTACTGGATGGCAACTGGTGCCTGTGGCACGGCATCCCAAAAAGGAGTCAATGCCATGTGGAGGAAGAAAATATTAAGTGTCAATTTTAGCGTATAGGGTGAATATAACCATCATATAGCTATCACGTGAGCTGAAAACCTATTTTTCTGGACGTGTTGGCTGTCCAAAGGTTAAAAAGTTTCTGTTAGTCTGCCAGCAGCTTTTAGCTCTGGTGTTTATCTGTATGAAATTTATTCAATGTTTCAATGTGTAATGTCCAAGATCAGTATGTACAACAAGAAATTTTCATGTTTCGTATAAAGTTTGTCATGTTTGTTCTGGTAACTGGGGGTGTGGGGAAGAGAGAAACGAAATCAGGTTTAAACTAACATTCTCCTGAGCACTGATTGGAACACAATAAGTACCAAACAGTCTTCATCAGAGCTGAGTTACCCAGGAAGCTCTACTTCAGTTGCTTTTCATTCTCTCCTGCAACCATATTATGGAACTTGTGTTGCAACCAGAATATGAATCAAACGACTGCTCCAAGATTGCTCAAGTAACACAAAAGGGGTAAAATAAAATGTTATGGTCCGATTTACAAAATACAAAGCACACACTAAATAAAAAGGTGTCCAGCTCCATGTGGTCTCCCCCTCAGTGTAAATGAGTTGGACAAGTTGCATGGTCAGCATAGCTAATTACAGAAAACTTTGGTTTATCCGGGGGTTAACTGCCCGGAATGATCGAGCCACCGGCAAAATTCAGGAGTCGGTTCAGTAAGTTTTTTTTCTTTTCGTTGCTTTTTTTTCCACTAGTTAGGCTCTGCAAGGTCTAGCTAAAGCTGTTGCTTAGCTACAGAGACGCTTGCAAGCTATGGCCGACTGTTTAGAAGCTGCAGGGTTTGTTGCTAGATACGGAGCTCAAAAGCTTCCGTATGTTTTAACATTAGCGCTGGTTTGTCCGGCAGTTTTGATGGGACGGCAACAGCTCGGTCCCGTTGGTGCCGGATAGCACAAAGTTTCCTGTAGCCAGTTATCAAAGTGCAAGACAGGATTTGACGATGAGAGCTCCAGACACTGCATATCTCTCTCATAAATGGTGTACAGTTCCTGTACATTTTCATACCAGCATTACTCATTTAACCTGCACATGTTTTGATCAACAGAATGTAAGATGGTCAACACAAGGGTTGCAGATACTGCTTTAGGGGTTCATTTATAACTTAGATATTCAGTCACCAGCTCAATTGGTCCTTACCTGTTCAAATAGGTAGATTGGCACTTTTGAATATTGCTGAAGGATGTATTCAAAAACCAGCAACAATCGGGCGAGTGTCAGCGGCACACACCGAACCTGAGCCTCTGCCTTAGATGCCACTTCAACAATCACCTGTGTGCACATCAAGACCACAGCGCGCCGGCCGCTCTCCGAAAAATTATGGAAAATTAGCAGCAGAAGCTGAAGGTGCTCGACATTCAGATCCTCAGAGTCAGTCGGTACTACTCCCTGGAATATATTTTGCTTCAGTGTCCCAATAAACCTAGCAGGGAAAAAAGGACAATTATTCACTTACCTGTCTGTGCGGAGAGTAAAGCTACTCATGCAGACTATAAAACTATTGCTGAATAAACTGATGACTGTGGGATGAGCTACAAATTCCACGATTACATAGCCAAAGCAATGGGGCTGATAACTGCCTCCGTCTGTAATTCTGTACATAGATGGACTTTCACTCTTTCAATGTCTGGTCTCAAGGACGACGACCACCACTTTTCCTCTCATAATGCAGCAAAACGAACTTAAACATAACTAAAGCTGCTTCAATTCTGTACTCCATACAGGAAAACAGCAAAAGACACGACGCAAGACATGACTGGGCAGGTTCCTTTCAATCTTTTTCAGTTAAGAATTTTGCTAGTAAGAATTCCTTACCTTTCCCAGATTTTCATACATTCCAGGACATCTGGCTCACCCTGTGCACTGGCTTTGTGCTGCCAGATTAACAGCAGACGTGACAGCACAGAGAGGCTCTGCGAGTGGATGTACAGCGGCCACGGACCCTCGGAGAATGGCGCGATTCCCAGTTGCTGCAGCAGCGTGTTCTGAGTAAAATACCATATAGTTAACACCGTGATGTTGAATGTGATTACCACAACAATACTCATACACAATACCAGCCTATTGATCTGCATAGTATTGATATGGCATTCAGTTCCACTGTTGTGCAAAGCTGCTTATGTGTAGTGAAATAATGAGAAAACAGGCCTCCTAAAAAGGCTATGTAAATAGGATATACCATATTACAAGATGGAGAATTGTTCAAATGAACAATTACAACTTTGTGTTAGTTTTTTCAACTTGCAAAAGAATGTGGGTTGCAACTCCAAGATAAAAATATTGAACTGCTCAAAAAATGATAAGCCTTGAGGCTGGTTAAAAATAAGATCAGGAAGGAAACTGATAGTAAACAAGTTGGGTATAATCATTGGTAGCATAGAACAGACCACGGGAGAAGCGAGCACCAAAGATACTGTTTTATCTCTGTTCAGAATTAGATAACTATGCTCATTCTGTATTTTGCAATGCTGCTAATAAAGTCACTAAAGACAATTTGTTGTTGTGAGTTTAATTATCTGACGTCCAAAACTTCAAGACTCCTATCGTTAGAGTCAACACCATCATCTGTACATAAAACCAGCTTCAATTACAACAACCTTCAGAAAAATTAACAGTAGTATCTGGGACTGGAACAGACATTTACTTAATAATGGACATCGAATGCACTTGTGCACGACACAAGCACCAAGCTCCTTCTGAACAGCTGTCTGTAGCAGCACTAAAGGGAGAAAGCAATGTCCTTGTCCCAAAATATTCCAAAGTCTGCTTTAAACCTTTAACACAACTAGATGCAATTCCTTCCCCCAGTGAGAATCCTCAGATTCTGGATCCGCCCTGTACACTATGCAGTGGATGGTGGGTTGATTTGAAGGAGCTGTTCAATAGGGGCTGCACACATTGAACCTTGACAAAGGCACGTCAACAAATAAAACTAAAAGGGTTTGTCACAGAACATTGGAAGTTGGGGAGGGGGAAAAGAGAAACTTTTGTTGCAGCACAAACCTTACACAATGCAGGAACACAGAAAGCATGCGGCTAGAAACAGTCAGTTAGCCCTCCCAGCTGCTCCTCCAATCTGCACCACCACAGGTCTACCATTCTGAGCAATAACCCCGAATGGGAACTTTCATTTTTAACACACAAATTTATATTATTCACAGAAGACCATTTTACAGATATCAAGAAATGAATTTCAACCTCATGCATTATCACTCAACCTGTAATATCACATAGTAAAATCATTCGCAGGTCAGGGAGGTACACACATGAAAGCATACTGTCAACATTAATTGAACACAAGGTCAGCCAGTAAAGCACTGTGGACTCACCTGCAGGATAGGTGATGGTAGGTCAGAGGTGACCATAGAATGGTTGAAGTGATATAATGCGGCTGCAAACTCCTCATCCGATGACCCTATGCAAAAATTAAAACTTTGAACGTCAAAGGAAACAGAAAGGGACAGCGATACAAGTACAATTTAACTTGTCTACATCAGAATTGTGTACTTCCCTCCAATATAGATGAGCCATTCAGCTCATTCTTCCATAGAAACCTGTGAAATTTCAGTGACAAAAATTTGTATTCTGTCTTTGGTTTACCCAAAGATTTAAAAGAAATAGCAACTCATGTTTTTCAAAATGAAAGCCATGACTTGTCAAGGGTGTAAGAGAGCAGCCAGTGTTGCCTCAGTCATAGGAAGCTTCTAATCAGAAAAAATAATTCTCAAGTTAAAGATGCTTTGAACGAAGTACATTCCCAAGTTTTACCTCGGATACCCACTACCTTAAGCTATCATTCCACCCTTTCATACAACTTTCTAAAAACCTTTCTGGAGGTCTAAATATACTATGGCATTCGGCTTTCCAACATCCACTTGGGATATCACCTCCAAAAGAAAGTAATTTGGTAAGGCACAGTCTGCCCCTTCTGAAACTGTTAGCTGGCATTTATTAGGTTATTTTTAAAGAGTCATTATCAAGTTTGTTCTGAATAACTATTCCATCACATTGCCAGCGACTAATCAAAAGTAAGAAAGAACTTGTATTTATATAGTGCCTTTCACAAACTCAGAACGTTCCAAAGTGCTTCACAGCCAATGAAGTGCAGTCACTGTTGTAATGTAGGGAATAAATGACCAGGTAATCTTTTTTTTTTTTTTTTTAAAGTGATATTGATTAGAATCATACAGCACAGGAGGCCATTCTGCCTGTGACGGCTCTTTGAAAGAGCTATCCAATTAGCCCCACTCCCCTGCTCTTTCCCCATATCCCTGTAAACCCTACAAGCTTTCTGGAGGATGTTTTTCTTACTTATTTCACTTGTGTTGTTTTATTAGTCGATTTAGTGTCACAATACAATTGTCAACCTCTTGCTCCTTTCCTCTGCACATGAATCCTTCCTCACACTATAGCAGATCAATGGGTATCCAGCACTGTCCCTATTATGGTGGGTGGACAGACACAAGGTGCCAGTATCCTGGCTACTCACCTTTTCCCATTCCAATAAATTGTAATGTACAGAATCAGCAATTGAAGCCAATACCAGCGCCTCTTCCAGTTCAGAAATAATGTGTGACTTAGAGGCTGCAACCAGTGTCTAAGGCTTAAGCAGTCCTCTTTGCTCCTAACCCCAGCTACAGCTAGTTGGTGGTTTTCACTAAAAGAGCTTCCTGACCTTTAGTTCCATCTTTGTCCACTTCTTTGATGATGCTGGCTAATGCCATCATGTGCTGCTCAGTCAGAGAAACGCTCAGGTAATTCCGGATAAAGTTGTTCCTCGAGTTCAGCATTGAAGATGTAATGAAATGAAAAATACTTGAAGCCAGGCTCAGAAACTGGAAAACAATTTTTTTTTTAATGCAGATTTTACTAGAGGTCAATCTCCACCAATTCCACTTCCAATACCATCAGAGCACTGACTGGAAATCTAATCCTAACATTCAATTCTACATGTAAACAGCAAAATTGGAAAATCAGCTACTAACCTGATAAACTTAAGTAGCACGTGATTCAAGAGTTAAGTCTCAATGGTAATAATCCCATGTAGCTCAGCTTTACAGACCAGCAGGTCCCTGACGCAATCCCTGGCCTATTGGGTAAACTCACCAAAGCAGCATCTCAGATGCTATAATTGACCTCAGCACCCTTAAAGAAGGGAATAACCAGGTATGGTTAACACTTCTGATTCCTTTAGTGATCCCTGCTGGCAAGTGGCCATGCATGAACAG
This sequence comes from Somniosus microcephalus, assembly GCF_052327205.1. Taxonomy (NCBI): domain Eukaryota; kingdom Metazoa; phylum Chordata; class Chondrichthyes; order Squaliformes; family Somniosidae; genus Somniosus; species Somniosus microcephalus. The sequence goes on from NC_141011.1 coordinate 32,757,045, forward strand.
GAGGGGAGTATCAGTGCATAATGTGAGTATCCTGCTGGCACTCATGACCTAGGTTCATACATGAATAATTGTCAGTTGGGCAAGGCATCTGATGCTGAGTGGTGCCCCGTGAACTGTACACAAACATAGTTAGCATCTTCAATAGAATATTAGAAAACCACACTGATGTAAACACACAACTACAGCAAGAAAACGTCCACAGCTAACAGACAAGCGGTAGAGCTGGCCAAAGGAGCTGCGACCCAAAGTGACCAGCTCCACCTCTCATTCCTCTTTGGCTGCAAGGACTGGAGAGTGGCCAATGTACTCCCATTTTTAAAAAGGATGCAGAGCTACTCTGGGTAATTACAGGCCAGTTAACATCTGTGGGAGGGAACATTTTAAGAGTCTCTAATTAAGGATGAAATTACCACGTATCAAGACAAAGAAAAAACAGAAGTAGCCAGCACAGATTTCAAAAGGGACGATCGTGCTCGACAAACCTCACAGACTTCTAGAGGTAATAAACATGGTAGATGGAGAAAATGCAGTGGATGCAGTGTACATGGACTTTAGGAAAGCCCTTTGACAAGGTACCAGACAGAAGATTATTACAGAATATTAAGGGGTAGAAATTATGGGGAGGGTAGCAAACTGGATTAAGAATTGGTTAGACGGGAGAAAACTGAGATTAGGAATTAAGGGCATTTTTTCCATAGTTGGAGGTGGGTAGTGGTGTCCCACAGGGTTCAGTTCTGAAGCCACTTCTGTTCACAATGATTCGGAGATTATATCAAAATAGGAGGTATAGTTAATTATTTAGAAAACCAAAGAAAGCTGCAGAGGGATATTGAGAAGGTGGGAAAATGGGCTAATAAGTGGCAGATGGAATTCAATGTGTGCGTGAGGTGCTATATTTTGTTTAAAAAATTAACTAAATTAGCTAAAAGCATTAATTATACTTTGAATGGAAGTAGGCTCAGTGCTGTGGAAGAGCAGAGGGATTTGGGGGACAGGTTCAGAGGACTTTAAAGGCAGAACCTCAGGTTGATTACATGCGAGAGATTTAGAACAGAGAGCAAGTGAAACTTCTTTACAACGAGTTGAAGCTGTGAAAGTCACTTCCACAGTTAGTGGTTGAGGCAGAAACAATGTCAGCATTCAGGATGAGATGGGATAGGTAGAAGAAGGAAAAGGGAACAGCATGGGTAAATGTGATTCGGACTAGTTGCTCACATGAAGGGTAAACACTGACATGGACTGGTTGGGCCGAATGGCCTGTATCCATGTTGCAACTTCTGTACAGTTCTATGATTCAATCCTCAACATGTAACAACTAAAAGACTTTGATGTCCTGATTTGCCAAAGACAGTTTATCTTTACATTCTACCCAATTGCTGCTGGATATTACTCACCAGCTCAGGGTCTCTGCGACTTGCCAGTATGTTACCATTCTCCCCAGAACTCTGCTTATTTGGACTCTTCAGTCGCGGGGAGCTCTCCAGGGGAGGTGGCGGCGGCGGAGGGGGAGGTGCTGATTTCTCCTTACTGGGAGAGATGGTCTCCTCAAACCACTGGCCAAGAATTGGCTCACTGTCATCATCTGTAAAGAACACAATACAGAGATACAGTGCACTCATCAAGGACAGGTTAAGCAACAAAAAACAAACCTCAATAGCACAACTCACAAGTAGCACAGTTATTTGTGAATTACAACTGCAACATAGAATTTCAGAGTTTTACAGCACAGAAGGAAGCCATTCAGCCCATCGTGCCCGCGCCAGCTCTCAGAAAGTTACCCAATTAGTCCTCCTCCCCTGCTCGTTCTCCATACCATCGTATATTTTTCTTTTTCAAATATTTATCTACTTTTAAAAGCTATAAAATGGATTCTGTTCCCACCACTGTTTCTGGTGGGAAATTCCACATCAAAAAAATTCCTAACCTTTCCCGTTATCCTTTTGGTGATGATTTATGTCCTCTAGTTACCAACTCACTGAAAAGTAGAAATAATTTATTCCCCCCCCCATCCGATTTACCTCATCAAAACCATTCATAATTTTGAAAACCTCCATCAGATCTCCTCTTAACTTTGTTTTTTTCTATTTAAAAGAGCCCCAGTTTCTCTAGCACTGAAAATTACTGAACACTCAGGTGGAAAATGTCATGAGACACATGTATGCTCACACACCAACCCACTGGATATAAATGTCACTGGCCTGATTTATAAATACTTAACCAGAAATGAATATGTATTTTAGAATATTATTGCAAAACAGGTACTATTTTGTACCTTAGAAGTCTGACCAGTGTCTGAGCCAAGCACCTTACATTAACTACTGCCATTTTCACAGCAGAATCTGAACTCTCACCCATCACTAGTATTGCACATAAATCCTGAAACTTGCTTTTAGTACCTTGACTACTGTCTTCTTCGGTGCTGCTGAAATCATCTTCATAGTAAGTGTTTGAATCAGTGGACGCACTGACATCACTACTCACAGAGCCTTTGCGTTGGCGCTGAAGGACACAAGCCTACGGAGAGAAAAGCGGCAAAGAATTAACGCCCCTTCTGCTACCAGGAGAATCGAAGAGAACGGTGTACCTGTAGAGGAGACTGTACAGTGAGGACAGGGACTCTCTACAGAACTTTCTCTCAAGGGGGGCTGGAATACCAAGGGGAGGAAGTAATACTTCAGTTGTACAGAGCCTTGATCAGACCCCAACTGGAGTACCGCGTTCAGTTGGGCACCAAACCTTTGGAAGGATATATTGGCCTTGGAAGGGGTACAGCGCAGATTCACCAGAATTATACTGAGGCTTAAATTATGAGGACACGTTGCATAAACTCGGCTTGTATTCCCTTAAGTTTAGATGATTGAGGGGTGATCTAATCAAGGTGTTTAAAATCATAAAGGGACTCAATAAGGTAGAGAGAGAGAGAAACTATTTCTTCTGGTTGGGGAATCTAGAACAAGGCGGCATACCCTTAAAATCGGAGCTCGGACATTTAGGAGTGAAATCAGGAAGCACTTTTACACATAAAGGGAGTGGAAATCTGGAACTCTCTCCCCAAAAGGCTATAAATGCTGGGTCAATTGAAATTTTCAAGATTGAGATCAACAGATTTTTGTTAGGTAAGGGTATCAAGGGATATGGATCAAAGGTGGGTAAATGGAGTTGAGATACAGATCGGCCATGATCTAACTACTGGTGAAAAGGCTCGAGGGGCTGAATGGCCTACTCCTGTTTCTACGTAACGATGAAAGCTGGCATGGATTTGTTAAAGGCAGGTCACATTTGCCAAGTTTAATCGAGTAGTTTGCAAAAGTGACTGATTGGATAGATAAAGGGGGATGCAGTAAATGTAAGTGTACATAGACTTTTAGAAAGCTTTCAAAAAGATGTCTCAAGAGGCTCCTGAGAAACATTCAGGCATATGGTATGACAGGGGACGTAGCAGCATGGATGGAAAGTTGATCAATGGACAGGAAACAGAGATAAAAGGGTGTTGATTGGAAAAGGGTTGGTGTGGTGTACCTCAGGGTTAGTGCTGGGTCCATTTTTGTTCTCAGTATATATTGATGATTTTGGACTTGGGTATAGGGAATAGAGTTTCAAAATTTGCTGAAAACACAAAAATAGGAGGGTTAGCGAACAGCAAAGAGGACTGCAAATAGGTGGAAGATGCCACTTAATGTGGGGAAGTGTGTGGTAATACATTATGGGAGGAAAAACAAGGAATGAGAGTATACGTTCAATGGAAAGGCACTGAAGGATATGGGTGAACAGGGAGACCTAGGGGTTCAAATGCATAATTCCCTGCAAGTGAGTGTGCAGGTAGATAAAGCCATAAAAAGGCCAATCGCATTTTGTTTTTTTATAAATAGGGGTATAGGCTACAAGAGTAAAGAAGTAATGATAAATTTGTACACAACACTGATTAGGGCACAGTTAGAGTACCAAGTGCAGTTCTGGCTGCCCCATTAAAGAAAGGACATTAAGGCCACAGTGAGCATCCGGCGTAGGTTCACCAGGATCATCCCAGGGATGGGAAACTATCGTTAAAATTAGAGACTTGAGATATTGGGTCAATTTCTACTGTAGCAGAAAATGCTAAGATGAGATTTAAGAGAATTTCAAAATTTTGAAGGATTTTGATAGTGAATAGGGAAAGGCTATTTCCTCTAGCTAATCACTAAGATAATGAGGGGAGAGGTTAGGAGAAATTTCTTTACTCAGTGGGCTGTTGGGAGCATAAAATGCTTTTCCACAGGGAGTGGCTGAGATCACTATCTTTTATGGGAAAATTGGATAAATATTTGAAGCCAAGGAAGATACAGAGCTTTAGGGGAAGGGAGATGGGCAGTGGGATTAGTTTGGGATTGATACAGGGCTATGGGGAGAGAGATGGGGCAGTGGGATTAGTTTGGGATTGATACAGGGCTATGGGGAGAGAGATGGGGCAGTGGGATTAGTTTGGGATTGATACAGGGCTATGGGGAGAGAGATGGGGCAGTGGGATTAGTTTGGGATTGATACAGGGCTATGGGGAGAGAGATGGGGCAGTGGGATTAGTTTGGGACTGATACAGGGCTATGGGGAGAGAGCGGGGCAGTGGGATTAGTTTGGGATTGATACAGGGCTATGGGGAGAGAGATGGGGCAGTGGGATTAGTTTGGGACTGATACAGGGCTATGGGGAGAGAGATGGGGCAGTCGGATTAGTTTGGGATTGATACAGGGCTATGGGGAGAGAGCGGGGCAGTGGGATTCATTTTGGATTGCTCTCGCAAAAAGCCAGCACAGACAAGATGAGCTATTTGGGATCATTCTGTACTGTGACTCTCTGTGGTGCAAGTGGTTACCTTTCTGTAAGATGTTGACAATAGTGTGAAAAGCAAGTTGGTGAGTGGGACAGATTCAATCAGTCTCTGCACGCGTTGAATAGATGAGCTCTGTGCCATGATATTTAGCTCTGCAGGCGGTCCATCACCTCCCCAACCCTGTTGAAATCAAAGGTTACCCATTATGAAGAATTTTCAGTACAGCTGACTATAATAATATTCACATATGAATAATCTTACAACTGACGCACTACAAATTGATGAGCTTCCTCATGTATAAGTGTGTGTGTCAGCTGTGGCTCAGTGATAGCACTCTCGCTCGCCTGAGCCAAAAGAGTGTGGGTTCAAGTCCCACTCCAGAGACTTGAGCACGTAAAAGTGCAGTACTGAGGGAGTGCAGCACTGTCGGAGGTGCCGACATTCGAATGAGACTTGAAAGCAAACCCCGTCTACCCTCTCGGGTGGATGTAAAAGACGCCATGGCATATTTCCAAGAACAGCAGGAGAGTTCTCCCCGGTGTCCTGGGCCAATATTTATCCCTCAACCAACATCATTAAAACACATTACAGCATCTGGTACCTTGCTGTGTGCAAATTGGTTACCACATTAGCTACATTGCAAAAGTGACTATACTTCAAAAGTACTTCATTGGTTGTAAAGCATTTTCGAACATCCCGAGGTCATGAAAGGCACAGTCTTTATTTTATTTTCACACGCTCAGGCTTTTACACACAATCCCTCATGCATTCAATCTTGCTCACTCATCACCTCTTACACATTTTATCCCCCAAAGAAACCAAAAACCAGGCTAATAATGTTACTACAAGACTCCAAAGGGCTAAGAGGGGCTCATGTGTAACACACTACACCCTACAAAAGAGCTGCCACTTACCCGGTAAAGGGCCTCTACTTGCAGATCCTGAAAGAGTGACGTCAACAGTTTGATAGCATGATTTGCTAGAACCACAGAAAGGACGCCAAATCCTTGATGCCTGTGAGGGGAAAAAAAACCAGACCAAGATCAACCCTTTATACAGAGCTGCAGCAAGGATCAGTTTCAAGCATGTCAAACCACCCAGTATACAGAAACGAATCAACCGGAAACATCACAAATAGAAATTTAGCCAGATCCCCTTCAGTTGCCGATGTTCTGCAATTATTTCCCTGCAGCTTCTGCAGCGCGGTCACAAGCTGGAGACCTGCTCCCAGGGCTCTGCCAGCATCACCATGTAACTGGCTGCTGGAAGGGCCCAGGATCACTCTCTCTGGATATTAGTGCCAACCCTCTGCACCACCCACAAGCAAGAGTTGGATCTCACAACAGGGGGACAATTGGGTGCGTGAATTAGTGCCCCATCACTGTCTAGTGCCCCGCTGCTGCCCTGTTTCAGGGATAATTATGAACTTTGTTCAAAGTGTCAACAAGATAAAGCTGAAATAATCAGAACAAAACCAAGTGCAATAACAGAAATTAGAACAACTGAATACTGGGGAACTGAGATAAAACAAGATGCTGGTCCTTGAGCACCTGAAAAAGGTGGTTGTTAATGTAATGTTTGGTATGGGACCCATCATCTGTCTGATCTGCTATGCATTTTCGGCATTTACTATTAAGCACAGTGTTACTGCGGAATGAATGGTGAACAGTATTTCAGGCTGGAACTGAAACAGTAAGAGTTTATTACACATTATAATACCTCCCAACCCCCGTTTTAAGACGCCAGTAATTCTGGAAGTTTATCTATGGATTCTTCACTTACCCTTTAACAGGTGCTACTTTGGGGGATCCAGCTCCTTCCTTCGCACGGGCAGCAATGTCACGGACTCGGAGTGCAGCCAGTGGGTCTTTTTCTTTACCCTTGTCAGCCAGTGCTGTAGGACTGAGGTTCAGGATTAGGTAGAGGCTGTTTAGCAGACACCAGGCACCCAGTAATTGGAAATTCTGATAATGCTGATGAGAGAAGACACAAAAGAACAATTCAGCCGGCAGCTGTTAAAACATTCCCAACATTTTGCTTTCAAAATTATACAGTCGGCTGTAGACAGAGCAATGTCGTGCCACAACCAACAGATCTTAGCAAAGCTCTGTAGCCCAACCACACCCAGCTGAGACTGGTGGTGGACAGGCAGGCAACAAATAAGAGAAGGCTCCATGAACATCCCTATCCTCAACCATGGTGAAGCCTAGCATGTGAGTGCAAGAGACAAGGCTGAAGTGTTTTCAGACAAAAGATCCTACACGGCCTCCTCCCGAGGTCCCTGCTATCACAGATGCCAATATCCAACAAATTCAGTTTGCTCCACATAACAATAAGTGGCTGACTGCACTGGACACAGCAAAGGCTTTAGGCCCCGACAATATCCAAACTGTACTGCTAAAGGCCTGTGCACTAGAACTAGCAGCTCCTCTAGCCAAGCTATTCGAATACAACTATGACACTGGCATCTACCCAACAATGTGAAAGATTGCACGGCATGCCAATTCCACAGAAAAACAGGACAAATCTAACTCACCAATTACCGCCCTATCAGCCTCTTCTCAATTATTAGCAAAGTGATGGAAGGAGTCATCAATAGTGCCATCAAGCAACATCTTCTCTTAAATAACCTGCTTACGGATGGTCAATTTGGATTTTGTCAGAACCACTCGAGCAGGACATAGGCTGGTACTCTGTGATGAGTGGCTCACCTCCTGATCCATCAAAGCCTCTCCACCATCTACAAGGCTCAAGCCTGAAGTGTGATGGAATACTCTCTACTTGCCTGGATGGATACGGTCGCAACAACACTCAAGTAGTTCGACACCATTCAGGACAGAGCAGTTCACTTGATTGGTGTCCCGACCGCTGGATTCATTATCCACCCCCCTCCACCATTAATGCACTGTGGCTGCAGTGAGCACAGTCTACAGGATTTAACTGCAGCAACTCACCAAGGTTACTTCAACAGCACCACCCTCCTCTGGCCTCTACCACTGAGGAAAGACAAGAGCAGCAATGATCAGAACGCCATCACCACCAAGTCACACGCCATCCTGACTTGGATACATTGCTGTTCCTTCATTGTTACTTGGATGGCGAGTATCCTGCAGTCCCCTACCTAACAGTCGTAGGAGCACCACTGCCGCGCGGCTCGCCAGGATGGGTCTTGCCAGCATCACCCACATCCCAAGTGCAACTAAAGAAAAAGTGAGCCTTCAAGAACCACACTGCATCTGGACCTGTGGAGCTAAATGTGCACCTGACACAATTCACTGTCATTCTATGCAAGTAACACTAGTATGTACCATAAACTCAGGAGACAGAACACAACAGCTTGTAGCCCAGGTCTTACAGCAGCAATTATCAAATCCCATTTATCCTGTGGCACAGAACAAACGGCCACCTTATGTTACCCGTAAACTACAACACAGCCTCCAACCCCTCTGCAGCAAGGTTTCTATGAACACAACTACTACTTTCCCCTTGCTTTGCACAGACTCCTTACCTCTCCACCGGCTCGTCGTGAGCTGTTGATTGCTTGGCCAATCAGGTCATAGATTTCCAGCTGTAATCAATAGTACATTAATTTAGTGATGTTCTCAGACACAGCACACAGAAATACTTTAAACCCAGTCACAGCAACACCTCATACCCACAGCGATTCTAGGATAGGATACAGAGAAAGGGCAGAGAAATGGCATTAGAGTGGATAGCTCCAGTTTAAGGCTCACACCAACACAGGTTGAATGGGCTGAATGACGACCATCTGTAATGTGATATGAAATAATTCGATAAAAAACTACATATTACTTCCAATTAGAAAGGTCAACCAAACCAGACCAAATTCATCAAAATCTGAGAGAGGTCAGAGTTAAGATATACAGGAAACTTTGTGCTATCCAGCACCCACGGGACCGAGCTGCTGCCGTTGCCTCAAAACTGCCGTACTCTCCAGAGTTAATGTTGAGAGATACGGAGATTCCTATCTCCGTATTTGACAACAAACACTGTTGCTTAGCAACAGCTTCTAAACACTCGGGTGTGGCCCTAAAGCTCTGTAGCTGAAGCTGTTGCTATAGCTACAGACCTTGCACAGCTTGACTGTTCAAACAAAGCAAAAAAAACAAACAAAAAGAATAAAAAACGGCTGCTGATTTTTGCCGGTGGCTCCAGATTGCCGGATAGCTCACCTCCGGATAGCACAAAGTTTCCTGTACACTGCTGAGGGAGGCAGGCGGTGTCATCAGCACACTGTCCTTTCATCTCTTAGACCTGCTCAGATCTAGCTAGCAGTAACAGCTCTATGTGAAATTACTCGGAGCAGTCTCAGTGTAGCTCCTAGTGGGTAGAAGTCATAGAATGTTCCTGACGTGAAACAGGCAAAAGAACTGCCCTCATCTGGAAGTTGTACAGGACAAGCGTGTTAAGTTTTGAAAAAAACTTCACAGAATCTTCTGGAAACAAAGATCATTAAATAACAATGCACTCAAATGCACACAATGTAATCACATACCTTTCACAGTGATAGGGATTCTACTCTACATATTCCCCACTTGGACACTGTCTTTGTGCAGTCACTCTTACTGTAAACTATCTGCATACTGCTCAGCATAGTATCACACTCACTTTTATCTGAGCAACATTGAAACCAACAAAAGGTGAAAATAAATCAAAATCTTTGCCCAGTCTGACCATTATTCTAAAACTTAAATGCTGCACGTTTAAATGAGCCCACTCATTCAGCACTTACACATTTCTGTACAATTGTGGCTGCATCATTCTCGTAGTCTTCTTCTTTACTGGTGGACCCAGATCGGACTTGCAGGCTGCTGCCCACATGTAGAATAGCCATGCACGTTGCAACGCTCACTCCTAGCGAGAGAATGTACTGGAAATTAGTCAACTTAATGACATCACTATATCCAAAATCTGGATTAGATTTTGTGCACAGAATGCAACTTTATGGACTTTCAAACGCAAGGCTTTAAAAATACATTTGTACTGTGGTGGGAAAACAAAGCAGGAACTCGGCCAAAGGATTATAGTACCGGATACATCACATGGTAACATGGTCCTAATGTGAAAAAAATTACCAAGTGGCAAACTCAAATAACAACTGAACAAAAATGGTGCACAAGTTACCAAGATGGCAGTAACATTCAATGATCATCTATTGAAATAGCTCACAAGGCAAAAATTATAAGTCTCTCCAATACTCTGGGCAGGTCCCACACTCCATTTCTCATTATGAACAATGGCATTTAAAGTAAGCATTCATCCTGTATATGTTACCCCATGCTGCCCAGCTCTCGGAAGTTGCTTTATTCTTTCTCATTCCCACATTACAACAGTGACTCCACTTCAAATAGTACTGCATTGGCTTAAAGCGCTTTGAGACATCTGGTGGTTGTGAAATGCGCTATATATGAGTGATACCTGCCCTGCTGTATGCCTCAGAGACATGGACCATGTACAGCAGGCGCCTCAACGCACTGGAGAGGTACCACCAACGCTGCCTCCGCAAGATCCTGCAAATCCATTGGCAGGATAGGCGCACCAACGTCGGTGTTCTTGCTCGGGCCAACATCCCCAGCATCGAAGCTCTGACCACGCTCAATCAGCTCCGATGGACGGGTCACATTGTCCGCATGCCCGATACGAGACTCCCAAAACAAGCGCTCTATTTGGAGCTCCGGCAAGGCAAGAGAGCCCCAGGTGGGCAGAGGAAACGCTTCAAGGACACCCTCAAAGCCTCCTTGGAAAAAGTGCAATATCCCCACCGACACCTGGGAATCCCTGGCCCAAGACCGCACAAAGTGGAGGAGAAGCATCTGGGAAGGCGCCGAACGCCTCGAGCCTCTTCGCCGGGAGCAAGCGGAAGCCAAGCGCAGGCAGCGCACGTCAACCCACTCACCCGCCCCTTCAACCACCATCTGCCCCACCTGTGACAGAGACTGTAGGTCCCACATTGGACTCATCAGTCACCTCAGAACTCATTTTTAGTGTGGAAGCAAGTCATCCTCGGTTCCGAGGGACTGCCTAAGAAGAAAAGATATAAATGCAAGTCTTTCTTTTTCTTTCTCATACTGACCTGCGTACAGACAACTCAGGGCCAATACAGTCACATCCTGCAGCCTTGCAGGGGTCAGTGGCTCGAGGACGGGCAGCGAGAGTGTGTCCAGAGCCATGGTGACATCAATAACCAGGGAATGGAATCTGAAAAAACAGCAACAGAGTCCTTCGAAAACCAAGCACTACAGAAATCAAAAATCTACACACATCAGAGTTTAAAGTAAAGGTCATCAGATCAGTCACAGCCAGTCTAATTTCCACCAGAACTAACCATCACAATCCACTCAAAAAGAGTCTACTTTAACAATCAATGTGGACCAAGAAAGTGATCGGATTCATGTTGCTCCACATCGATCAATACATCATGGCCTTTTTAACCAATGATCTGATGATTGAGAATTACACCCGTCAGTTCTCAATGAGTGTTCGTGACTCACCCGTTTCGCACGGCAGTCGCATCTGCAACTGTCGCAGGCATTATGAAAAAGGAATTGGCAGAGACGGCATCCTGGAAACGGTTGATGTAGCGCAGGAAGTAGGGAAGGTTTAAACAGACACGCAGCAACTTCTCAGAGCCGCCTACAACAGGACAAGAGAAAAAGTCAACATTCCCCTTTTAACATTGAGATAAATGCACTGGCCAGACCATGTGCCTGTATACTGAACCAGATTCAACGCATGCAGACTAACCTTCTGTATGGCAAATCAGTGCCAGTACATTCAGACTGTCTGTCTTTAACATAAGCTAGACCCAACACAAGTAAACTGTTCATATCCACAGAGAGCAGAGCCACTAACCAAAATACTTTGAAAACGGAAATTGTACTGAAAGACTGGAAGGTGGTGAATGTTACACCCCCATTCAAAAAAAGGAGAAAGAGATAACCAAGGTAATTATAAATCAGTTAGCCTCACATTTTTAGTAGAGAAACTGCTACAGACCATAAGAAGATATAACATTACAAAAACATGGACTAATTAGAGACAGTCAATATGGATTTGTAACGGGCAGGACACGCTTGACTAATTTAATCAAAATTCTTTAAGGAAATGAAGAGGTTCCCCCTACCCTGCTGACTGTCAGTCACACACTCCTCTTCCTATACCTGTCTCTCTCTATGTGGTGTGACTGTTCTCAACTTTATCCAGATATTCCTCCCCCTCAGAATGTCCCTATCTCACGCTCCAGCTCAATGACTCTGAACGTAGACATTTCCCACAGTGTGGTCACCCAAAACAGTCTCAATGTCCACAAATACCCACATTCTGCAGTCCCGACACACTGCCTGTGCTGCTATTATCTACTTATATCAGTTGCTTGGACAATCTTTCTAAATCTGTGGGATCACTGTTCAGGCAGCGTCTAGGAATAAAGGCTACACTCCTTGCTTTGCTATTTGAATGTGGAGTTACTCAGATTACAAATCTCTCTTTGCAACAAACTGTATCTGGAGTTCGGTCACAGATCAGCAGTGATCTCTTTGAATGGCGGAACAGGCTCGAGGTGCTAAATGGCCTACTCCTGTTCCTATGTTCTTTAATGAAGCCAGTTTATAGTTAACCAAGGAGCCCAATCCTACGGAGGCTGTGAAGAGAGCTGCCTAATGAGTTTGCATTAAGGGGCCAGAAAGTTCCCCATGAATCAGTCACAGTGTGATCCCTGTTCTGTGTTGAGTTAGCTGATCTCAGAATAATATGATTATCCTCAGTACCTCTGGACTAGAGAAGGAATAAAATAAGCAGCCAAGATTCCCTTTCCGGATCACGATTAGGTGAATGTTGATTGAGATATGATGGCTTCCACATGTCAGAAGTCTGCTGAAACTCCATGTCAAACCTCACATATAAAGAATGGGCACCTGAGTGAGGTAGTGGATTGCTGCTGGTGCCTGTAAAACTACACCACAGCAAGAATCACTGCCTTTGGGAGAGGAGGGGCGAAAACTGGGGTGAGGGGAATAAGAGAGGCTGCACTATATCCTGCACATGACTGCTCAAAGCAAGTGAGCGTGTTCTGAATATTTTCAAAGATTGAATACAACAAAGCCCAAATATTTCAATAACAATTACGTCAAACTTTTGAAGATGCAGCAGCTTTTTCCCCAGAAGGATTCTTTACCGATCTCCCTCCATTCACGGAGAACAATTCTTCCATTTATAATAAAAACTCATCACATTATATGAATGACTCAAATTGTTTTAAAGAGTAAGAATCTAATGCTGCTCTCTTCATTATCATGGAGATTTCATGTTTAAACTCACCCAGCGCTTGTAAACTTGACACGTTCTGTGCGATAAATGCGCTTTTCATCTTAGCAATTGATGCTTGGTCAGTTCCAGCCTGTTCATCGCTTTCTCCATCCACCTGAGTGATAAAAAGGATGAAAAGGAACCTCCACACAAGCAGTAGTTCTAATCCCATGTGCCCACCTGTCCATCATCTCTTTATTCCCCTTGCCTTCAACCACATGTCTAACTATTTGCAGAGCTAGTTACACTCGAATGAAACATCACCAGATACAAAACAGAAATATTTGTGGGACCAAGTCACACAGTTGGTTAGAATATTGCATTTTCACCTTGATCCTGGGTTTAAAGCCAGGCTTAACTGATGAAAAGTCTTTGTCAGTTAAAAGGGACATAAATGGAATGAGTCGGAGACAGTATCAATCCAGCTTCCAGCAGATACAAGTCCACACCACAGTTAGCTGATCTCAGAGTAGCTGTGATTAGCCTCAGTGCCTCTGGACTACAGAAGGAAGCTAATAATTCAGCACTAATATCCAATAAACTAGCAGACTTTCAAGAAAATGGTGCAGGTGGCCAATGTTGCATTGGTGCAGTCAAAGTTGCTCCTTCAATGCAGAATACAAGACCCTCGAATTTGAATAGGCGGGTGGATGGAGTTAAGATACAAATCAGTCATCATCTAATTGAATGGCGGAACAGGCTGAATAAGAACATAAGAAATAGGAGCAGGAGTAGGCCATACGGCCCCGCGGGCCTGCTCCACCATTCAATAGGATCATGGCTGATCTGAATCTAGATTCACGTCCACTTCCCTGCCCTCTCCCCGTAACCCCTAATTCCCTTATCTGCTAGGACAATGTCTATCTCCGTTTTAAATTTATTTAATGTCACAGCTTCCACAGCTCTCTGAGGTAGCAAATTCCATAGATTAACTACCCTCTGAGTGAAGAAATTTCTCCTCATCTCAGTTTTGAAAGGGCAGCCCCTTATTCTAAGATTATGCCCCCTAGTTCTAGTCTCACCCATCAGTGGAAACATCCTCACCGCATCCACCCGATCAAGCCCCCTCACAATCTTATATGTTTCGATAAGATCGCCTCTCATTCTTCTGAACTCCAATGAGTCCCAACCTATTCAACCTTTCCTCATAAGTCAACCCCCTCATCTCTGGAATCAACCAAGTGAACCTTCTCTGAACCGCCTCGAGAGCAAGTATATCTTTTCTTAAATATGGAAACCAAAACTGTACGCAGTATTCCAGGTGTGGCCTCACCAATACCCTGTATAACTGCAGCAAGACTTCCCTGTTTTTATACTCCATCCCCCTTGCAATAAAAGCCAAGATTCCATTGGCCTTCCTGATCACCTGCTGCACCTGCATACTAACTTTTTGTGTTTCATGTACCAGGACCCCCAGATCCCTTTGTACTGTAGCACTTTGCAGTTTCTCTCCATTTAGATAATAACTTGCTCTTTGATTTTTTTCTGCCAAAGTGCATAACCTCACACTTTCCAACATTATATTGCATCTGCCAAATCTCTGCCCACTCACTTAGCCTGTCTATGTCCTTTTGCAGGTTTTTTATGTCCTCCTCACTCACTGCTTTCCCTCCCATCTTTGTATCGTCGGCAAACTTGGATATGTTGCACTCGGTCCCTTCCTCCAAATCGTTAATATAGATTGTAAAGAGTTGGGGGTCCCAGCACTGATCCCTGTGGGACACCACTAGTTACTGATTGCCAGCCCGAGAACGAACCATTTATCCCAACTCTTTGTTTTCTGTTAGATAGCCAATCTTCCACCCATGCCAGTATATTACCCCCAATCCCATGATTTTTTAATCTTGATCAGTAATCTTTTGTGTGGAACCTTGTCAAATGCCTTTTGGAAGTCCAAATACACTACATCCACTGGTTCCCCTTTATCCACCCTGTATGTTGCATCCTCAAAGAATTCAAGCAAATTTGTCAAACATGACTTCCCCTTCGTAAAACCATGCTGACTCTGTCCTATTAAATTATGTTTATCCAAATGCTCTGATACTGTTTCCTTAATAATGGACTCCAACATTTTGCCAACCAAGGCTAACTGGTCTATAGTTTCCAGCTTTTTGTCTACTTCCCTTCTTAAATAAGGGTGTTACATTAGCAGTTTTCCAATCTGCCAGGACCTTTCCTGAGTCCAGGAAGTTCTGGAAAATGATCACCAATGCATCCACAATCCCTACCGCCACTTCTCTCAAGACCCTAGGATGTAGGCCATCAGGTCCGGGGGATTTATCCGCCTTAAGTCCCATTATTTTACTGAGTACCATCTCTTTAGTGATTTTAATCGTGTTTAGCTCCTCCCCCCCAATTGCCCCCTGTTTGTCCAGTGTTGGGATATTTTTAGTGTCCTCTACTGTAAAGACTGATACAAAATATTTGTTCAGCGTCTTTGCCATCTCCATGTTCCCCACCACTAGTTTCCCGGTCCCATCCTCTAAGGGACCAATGTTCACTTTAGCCACCCTTTTTCTTTTTATATAGCTGTAGAAACTCTTGCTATCTGTTTTTATATTTTTTGCTAGTTTACTTTCATAATCTATCTTCCCTTTCTTAATTCATCTTTTAGTTATTGTTTGCTGGCTTTTAAATGCTTCCCAATCTTCTATCCTCCCACTAGATTTGGCTAATTTATATGCCCTTGTTTTCAGTCGAATACTATCCTTTATTACTTTACTAAGCCACGGATGGCTGTCTTTTCTTTTACTCCCCTTTTTCCTCAGTGGAATATATTTATCTTGAAAGATGTGAAATATCTCCTTGAATGTAGACCACTGCTCTTGTACCATCTTACACTTTAATGTTTTCCTAGTCCACTTTAGTCAATTCTACTCTCATACCTTCATAGTCTCCTTTATTTAAGCTTAGTACGCTGGTTTGAGATCCAACTCTCTCACCCTCAAACTGAATTTGGAATTCAACCATATTATGGTCACTCATTCCAAGGGGATCCTTTACTAGGACATTTTTTATTAATCCTGTCTCATTACACAGGACCAGATCCAAGATTGCCTGCCCCCTGGTTGGTTCAGTTACATACTGCTCAAGGAACCCGTCCCTAATACACTCTATGAACTCTTCCTCAATGCTGCCATGCCCAATTTGATTAGTCCAGTCAATATGAAAGTTAAAATCCCCCATGATTATAGCTGTTCCCTTATTACAAGCCCCAACTATTTCCTGATTTATACTCCGACCAGAACAGTGGGGGCTTACCACACTATAATCTGCAAAGGCTTCATACTGACGACGAGGGTAAAACAAAGGAAATGTTGTTTCCCAACATTCATGTCCTTTAAATGCACAACTACAATCTTTTTAAGTTTTAAAAATTCTAGAAGCTCAAGTGCTGTTTCCAAACAGAGATATCCAACAGAACACCCCTTACACTGGGTCAAAAACAGTTTACTGAGCTTACTCACATAACTTCATTCTGAAAGGGACCACCGTTTAAAATTTTTAGCTGCAGAAATCAAGTATGGTACCCCTTGCTAGGCCCCACACCACCTCTTTAGTCACATTCCATAGCATCTGCAACACCAGATACTCTCCACACACAGGGCACCTATTATTTTACAGCCATTAACAAGGCCCTTGTCAAAAGGTGCAGCATTCATTTACCCAGGTCCCTACCTGAACCACGGGAGGGGGGGTAGACGAGGCTGATACATCTGGGTTGAAAACTGAGGTCAGTTGGTTCAAGAAATTCATTTGCACTTCCTTCTGTCGTAGTTCAGGCGTCACTGGAGCGACAGATTCTTTCTGATCCTCTACTGTGTGAAGAAATTCACAGATGAGAAAAAAGTTAAACAGGACGGTCGACAACCACCTGAGCATCAAGGGTTGTGCAGAAATTAAGTACCTTTAATCAGAAAATTTCCCAATTCAAAGACTTACCATCTGAAAGAGTCTTTATTGTCATCGGAAGTTTGGCTGACTTCATCATCGCTGTGAACGTAATGATCTCAGTCCTGTCCAGTCGGCTGCAACCAGTGCAAAGGCCCTTGATCAAGAGGATCAAATGTTTCTGAGGAGGAAGTGGTGACGATAACAGAACAAAGTTAAAAAGGAGAAAATGTTATACATTTACAGTCAAAATGCTTCAACATAACAAACAACATAGGACAAATCTTTGTATTCAGACAAAGCCTCAGGTTCCTGTTGAAATTTTTTCTTTTGATACTTTTCAACTTTCCTTTCCTAAACCACCGATTTCTGCTGGGATGCTCAGACACTGGTACCATCTTTCATATGTTAGCTTAGACAGCGAGTATCAGCAGGCTCTTCGACCATAGGCAGCATCGACCAACCCAGTCTTGTCCTCGCTCAATTTCTGCACACATGAACATTCCAGCAGGGGTCAATGCTAGCCAGGAGCACCTAGGCCTGCTGCACTGCTCCATCTCTGATCAGCTAACCAAGACTGTTCTGGGACCTTCTTGCTTTATATTTCAGTTACTCACTGCCTTTATCAACAAACCATCAGGAAGCTATGTTGAAATTTACTGATGGTGCAAAATATGTGCTCAAATTATATATATATACACATATACATACACCTAGCAAAACATCCCAATCTGCTTCACAGTGTGGTTCAGGCCTGAGCAGGAAAGAGAATTAGAGGAGGCGGCTGAAAGCACTGTCAAACAGGTAGGTTTTAAGGAGGCTTCTGAAGGCAGAGAGCAAGGGAAGGAATTTCAATGAGGCAGCTAAACATAGAAGCATTCGGAACATGAACAGGCCATTCAGTATCTCGGCCTGTTCTGCCATTCAATTAGATCATGGCTGATCTGTACCTCAATTCCACTTTCCTGCCTTTGCTTAATTTCCCTTGATACCCTTACTTAACACAAAGCTATCTACAGTATCTCAATCTTGAGAGAAACTGAATCTACTGTGTTGGATAATGGATGCTTACTACAGAAGACTGTTAATACAGGTTGAGCGTCCTGAATCCGGCAACCTCGGGACTGAGGCCGAGCCGGTTTTCGTGTTTTTCCGGACTTCGGAACGTGTTTCTGATGTCCGAAGTCTGGAAATATCGCAACCTGGGCTCGGGCATTTCCGGACTTCGGACATCAGAAACACGTTCCGAGTCCGGAAATGCCTGGGCCCAGCTGGCGGCGGAAACAGGGTGTCCGGATTCCGGAACATTTTACGGATTCCGGACGACCCTGCCACCAATCGTCCCGGAGTCCGGAACTCCGGATTCTGGGCGCTCAACCTGTAACTGTAACCAGCCCAAGGTTTTAAATATATTACCTGTGAAACAGCACATGCTTCATCTGGATTCTCAAGACGCATCAACGAGAATTCAATCAGGACTTTACATGCAGCTGCAACGGACAGCAACTGGTTCCTAGGAACTAGAAATGTTGGAAAAGTAAACATCAGCTACAGTAAGGGTTTCAGTTTCCAAAATATTAACTATATTAAAAATTAAAAACTAAACAAATGTAACTGGACTGCATTAAACTGGAAACATCCAGAAACTCTTCTTGACACGTGAAATGTTTGAATGGGACTAATTGGTAGCTCTTTCAAAGAGCCGGCACAGGCACAATGGGCCGAACCCCCTTTTTCTAATGCTGCATCATTCTATGATTCTATAAAAGTCCATGAGACACAGTAATACATCCAAAAACATTTGGGTTATTCAAAATATAACTAGATGCCGCAATAGAGGTGTGAATGTGCTAAAGGGACGAGCTCAGACTGGCCAAATGCCCCGGCTTTTGTTGTACTCTTATCAGGACACTTCCTTATGCCCAGGTCACAGTGCCCAAGACCGTCCAACTCTCAGCTCAAATTAAAAGGATTCAATTCTCCTTACACTGGCAATCATTACAATTCTTTGTGAAATGGGTTAAGATGGCATCAACCGATAAAAAAAGGTTCGATCAGAAATACTCACTCTGTGCACAGACTGTTGAGATGTAATGTGCAGACAGAGCCACGAACGAGGAGTAGAAGGGTTCATATTGTTTGTCATGATGGAGAATCTGCTTCTCACTGAAATACAAAATTAAGTCAGTAGCTTTAAATTAACACAGGTACACCCTAACCAAATCTAGAAAGAATGGGGGACCACCTCAGTACTAACATTTCAAATATTCACTATCCTTTCAAACTATCATCCACCACAAAATAACACCGAGCTGCACCCCAAAAATCGTCACCCCAGTTGAAACAAAAAATTAAAAATGAGCCAGATACAGAGCGAAAAGGTAATTAGGAACTCTGTGTATGCATTGCCTTCAAGCAGCTCTGTAGCTTTTTTTGTTTGGGCTCAGGAAGTGGGTGACGCTGACGAAGCTGCATTTATTGCTCATCCCAGATTGCCCCGAGGTGTTGATGGGCTGCTTTCTTGAACCGCTGCAGTCTGTGATGTGATGGTCCTCCCACAATGGTGTTTGGGAAGGAAATCCTGGATTCTGACCCAGCAACGATGAAGGAATGACGACATATTTCCAAGCTGAGATGGTCTGTGACTTGGAAGCGAGCTTGGGAGGAAACAGTTTTGCCATAACATTGCTGCTCTTGCCCCTCTCGGTGGTAGAGGCTGCAGGAGATGGAGGTGTTGTCCTGGTAACTTTGATGATTGCTGTAGTTGAATGATGTAGATTTTGGATCGTGCAGCCACAATGGGTGGATATTGAATCCAGTGGCAGGGGCACCAAATCACACAAACTGCTCTGTCTAGATGGTGTCGAGCTTCTCGAGTGTTGCTGAAACTGTATCCATCCAAACAAGCATCGAGTATTCCTTCACACCCCTGACTGAATCTTGCTGATGGTAGAGAGCCTTTGCGGGTTCAGGAGATGAGCTACTCGCCACAGAGTACCAGCCTTTGTCCTGTTCTTGTAGCCGCATTGTTGATAATGGATGGTCCAGTTACCGGTTTTGGTCAATGGTGAACCCTAAGATATTGATGGTGGAAGACTATCAACATCCTGGGGGTTGCCATTGATCAGAAACTGAACTGGACCAGCCACATAAATACTGTGGCTACAAGAGCAGGCCAGAGGCTGGGAATTCTGCGGCGAGTGTCTCACCTCCTGACTCCTCAAAGCCTTTCCACCATCTGCAAGGCACAAGTCAGGAGTGTGATGGAATACTCTCCACTTACCTGGATGAGTGCAGCTCCAACAACACTCAAGAAACTCGACACCATTCAGGATAAAGCAGCCCGCTTGATTGGCACTCCCTCCACCACCGGCGCACTGTGGCTGCAGTGTGTACCATCTACAAGATGCACTGCAGCAACTCGCCAAAGCTCCTTCAACAGCACCTTCCAAACCCGCGACCTCTACCACTTAGAAGGACAAGGGCAGCAGACGCATGGGATCACCACCACCTACAAGTTCCCCTCCAAGCCACACACCATCCTGACTTGGACCTGTATCGCCGTTCCTTCACTGTCGCTGGGCCAAAATCCTGGAACTCCCTTCCTAACAGCATTGTGGGTGTACCTACACCATATGGACTGCAGCGGTTCAAGGCGGCGGCTCACCACCATCTTCTCAAGGACAATTAGGGATGGGCACTAAATGCAGGCCTAGCCAGCGAGGCCCACATCCCATCAATGAATTAAAAAAAACATGGACTGCTCCATTAGCTAGAGAGTTGTGAATGGAGATGAACACTGTGGAATTGTCGGCAAAAAGCCCCACTCCTGACCTTATGGAAGGAAGGTCATTGATGAAGCAGCTGAAGATGGTTGGGCGGAGGAAGCTTCTCTAAAGAACTCCTGCAGTGATGTCCTAGGCTGTGATGAATGGCCTCCAACAACCACATTCCTTTGCGTCAGGTATAACTCCAGCCACTGGAGGGTCTCCCCTTTGACCCCCATTGAGCAGTTTTGCTAGGGCTCCTTAGCGCTATACTTGGTCAAATGCGCCTTGATGTCAAGAACAGCTACTCCCACTTCTCTGGCATTCAGCTCTTGCATCCACGTCTGGATCAAGGTTGTGACGAAGTCTGGAGCTGAGTGAATCTGGCAGAACCCAAACTGACCATCAGTGAGCATGTTATTGCTGAGCAGATATCGCTTGGTGGCACTGTTGATGACTCTTTCCATCACTTTACTGATGTTCAGTAGAAGGCTCATAGGGTAGTAATTAGAAACACAGAAGATAGAAGCAGGAGTAGGCCATTCGGCCCCTCGAGCCTGCTCCGCCATTTAATGAGATCATGGCTGATCATCCAAATTCAGTACCCTGTCCCTGCCTTCTCCCCATATCCCTTTAGCCTTAAGAAATATATCTAACTCCTTCTTGAATATATTTAATGAATTAGTCTCGGACTTCCAACTCCAGCCTCATCTGATGTTAGAATGGGGAAAAAAACTTTCATATAAACAATGTGACAGGTTGACTGTTTTTCCTCATTAACCAGTTCAAGACAAATTCCACTGGAAACTATTTGTTGTCACAGTTAAATTAAGTATTCACATGCAAACCAGCTCAGCAAGTTCAACACAACTACACCCTGTTTAAGAGGGGAGAGGCCTTACTTCAGAGTTTGAGCAATCTCAGGCTTGTTTCACTGGGCCCTGTAGCTGTTGCTTTTTAACAAACCAAGTTCAATGTTATCCAATACATTAGCCACTAGCCAGATGTGGCTAATTACATTTCTGATTTGTAAAGAGCAATAGACACAGTCATTGGGCATGTGATCTCAAAATTCACATTCGCACAGCGTATGCATGTGAACTTTAACCTCGTCAGCCAGTGGCTCAGTGGGCAGCACTCTCCCCTCCAAGTCAGAAGGTTGTGGGTTCAAGTCCCACTCCAGAGACTTGAGCACAAAAATCTCAGCTGACACTCCAGTGCAGTGCTGAGGGAGTGCTGCACTGTCGGAGGTGCCCTCTTTTGGATGAGATGTTAAACCGAGGCCCTGTCTGTTCTCTCAGGTGGATGTAAAAGATCCCACGGCACTATTTCGAAGAAGAGGAGAGTTTTCCCTGGTGTCTTGGCCAATATTTATCCCTCAATCAACATCACTGAAAGCAGATTATCTGATCATTATCGCATTGCTGTTTGTGGGAGCTTGCTGTGCGTGAATTGGCTGCCACGTTTCCTACATTACAACAGTGACTACACTTCAAAAGTATTTCATTGGCTGTAAAGCACTTTGGGATGCCCTGAAGTCGTGAAAGGCGCTACATAAATGCATGGTCTGTCTTTCCTTTTGTGCATTTGTTGTAAAATGTTGGTGTTTTTTGATCGTTGAGAGTGCTTTACTTCCTTGGTTACTGAATGGTGGTCGATGCATGTTAAGAAAATATACAACTGTGAAGTATATTTACCTGTACTGTGTTGTGTATGTAAAGCGTTTTCTACTAAAATGAGTGCATGTTGCTAACATGAAAGCGTAGTAGGCCATTCAGCCTCTCGAGCCTGTTCCGTCATTCAATTAAGTCATGACTGATCTGTACCTCAACTTCATTTACCTGCCTTTGCTCCATATTTCGATTCCTTTACCCAACAAAAATTTAGCAATCTCGGTCTTGAAAATTTCAATTGACTCCCAGCCTAACGGCTAAAATGGTGCTACTGCAGCCACACACGTGTCTAGTCAGCAATTTTGATTGGACAACACTGACCTCGCTCATCTGCATTTTGCAGGTGATACTCACATTTGCCTAAAAACAGTTTCAAACCATGCAGGTGACAGTTTGCTTGTATTTGTTCAGAAATGAAGGTCAGCATTTAAAATGCTCCAAGTCAGTTACCAGCTCCTCGGCCAGCAAGGCTGAGTAGAGCAGAGGCACTGTCCAGCTCCTGCTTGTGCCAAACATTACAGTTTGAACTTTCTCCTTTGAACCCAGGGCATCCTCTTAGCCTCCAGCCACCATTGGTCTTGTTCCCTGTGACACACTTCGGGAGTGCAAATCATCACAGCAGCCTTTGCCATACTTGGTCAGCTACTGGACACAATACTCCGCAATGAGTCAGCCAAGCCTCAAGAGTCCTGGAATGCAGTGTTTGTTAGGGTACCTCTAAGGGCTGAGACAGAAGGTCATGGATCATACTGATAAGAAATAACTTGCATTTATACAGCACCTTTCAGGACCTCAGGACGTTCCAACGTGTTTTATAGCCAATTAAGTACTTTTGAAGTGTAGTCACTGTTGTAATGTAGGAAACGTGGTAGTTCATTTGCTCACAGCAAGGTCCCATAAACAACAAGATATGTGGCCAGAAAATTTGTTTATGTTGGTTGAGGAATAAATATTGTCCCCTGCTCCTCCTCGAAAAGTGCCGTGGGATCTTTTACGTCCACCTGAGAGGGCAGATGGGGCCTCAGTTTAACGTCTCATCCAAAAGACGACACCTTCGACAATGCAGCATCACTCAGTACTGCACTGGAGTGTCAGTCTAGATTTTGTGCTCAAGTCTCTGGACTCACAACCTTCTGACCTAGAGGCATGAGTGCTACCCACTGAGCCAATCTATTTGAAGAATAGTTTAAAGAAAGTTGATGCCAGATTTCTACATAAGCATCGCTGATGTGGCCTTCTTTAAAATGTTTTTACGTTGAGAATTTATGGAGCGGGTACAGTTGGCCCCTAAAGCAGCCACTGTACCCCAGTCGACCTGCAGGTCAGCGAGGATGATGAACCCCCTTACTCCACGTCTCACTGCACCACACTGCCTATCAAAGCATCGTGCTCCAACCAGCTGTAAAATTCTGCCTGAGGGAGGCAGCAGGAACTCTGCTCATTATATTTTTTAGTTACACCTTATTTGGCAGGGTACACAATACCAACAATCTTGTGAACAACAATTGCAAATGAAGTGGTACAACTTCCCACCTCACCGAACCCACCAAAGTGGTTCCAGTAGAAGACTGCAGAACAAAATATTTTCCAACTGATTAAGCCCACTCTATCATCAGCTCACTACAGATAGCTGTGCAGAGAAACCTCACCATCTCACCAAGACTTTTTAATACGTCCACTACCGGTAGGCTGTGATAAAACTGCAAGTCACCAAGGTGAACTCCTATTACACTGCATATAAGCAGACCCAGGGACTATGAAAAGCACAGTCATTCCCATCCAGCTTTATGCTATTTATATCCCTTATTTTTCGGTCAGGATTATGTAATCACAGTTGTCACCAGCAGGTCACATGTTTAAGCTGTCACCATTTGCCAGGAATTGGGCCCACAGCTAGAGTTCTCAGGTCTATTTTGCTAATGAAAATTCTCTAAAAACTTTAAACTGCAGGACAGTTTCAAGTCACCTTTTATCCATTTATATAGGAAAATATCCTCCAAAAACAATAGCCATTCTTTAAAAACATAAATTTTTGAGCACACTGGAACACGGAAATCTCCAGCTTACATAAGAATTAGGAGCAGGAGTAGGCCATTCAGCCCTTCGAGCCTGCTTCACCATTCAATAAGATCATAGCTGATCATCTACCTCTTTGTAACATTTCCTACATTACAACAGAGACTTCATTGTAAGTACTTCAAAAGTACTTAATTGGCTGTAAAGCGCTTTGAGACATCCGGTGGTTGTGAAAGGTGCTATATAAATGCAAGTCTTTCTTTTCTTTTTTCAACTCCACCTTTCCACACTATCCTCATATCCCTTGATTCTCTTAGTATCCAAAAATCTATCGATCTCTCTGTCTTGAATATACTCAACGACTGAGCCTCCACAGCCCTCTGGGGTAGAGAATTCCAAAGATTCACCACCCTCTGAGTGAAGAAATTTCTCCTCATCTCAGTCCTAAATGACCAACCCCTTATTCTGAGACTGTGACCCCTGGTTCTAGACTTCCCAGCCAGAGGAAACATCTCTCAGCATCTACCCTGTCAAACCCTTTAAGAATTTTATATGTTTCAATGAAATCACCTCTCATTCTTCTAAACTCTAGGGAATATAGGCCTAGTCTACTCAATCTCTCCTCATAGGACAGCATGATCTGCTGGGTTCGGGCGTGTCAGAATCAGATCGTGGGCTAATCTAAAGTTACAGACCTGTTGTTTTGAATGGTGCCATCAGTGATATCATGCAGCAGCCCAGTGTGGAGGAAGCCCCACTGCTCACTACTCCTGCAGCTCAGAAACCTGATGCTTTAAAAACTGTAAATGGATATTTTGTGATGGGGCTGCTCCAAATAATGAGAGAATCTACATAAGATGGGATAATTGAAATAGGGAGGTACAATGAAAATAGGATCATACTTTGAATGAGATAGGGGGTTCATTGAATAAAATGGGAGCAACATTTAACGGCCTTGCCCTTCAGCTCTGTAACCTATGGGATTTCAAGAGATTAGCAAAAATGAAAGCTCAAGGACTTGGAGGTACCCTTTTGACGTGGGTTGGTAATTGGTTGGGAGGTAGGAGACAGAGAGTGGGGAATAAAGTGAAGGTATTGATTGGCAGGATGTGACCTAGTGGTGTTCCGCAGGGATCTGTACTGGGGCCTCAGCTTTATCATGTACTGTATAGCAATGACTCTGATGAAGGAATAAAAAAGAGTTGTACATCCAAGTTTGCAAATGACTAAGTTAGGAGACACTAAGTTGTGTAGATGGAAGCAGAAAGTTACAAAGGGATGTGACAGACGAAGTGAGCGGACAAAACTATGGTAATAGCGTTCAATGTGGGCAAGTGTGAGGTCATCCACTTTGCACCCAAGAAAGACAAATCGGAGTATTTTCTTAATGGAGGGGGGCTCGGAACTGTGGAGGAGCAATGGGATTTAGGTGTCCAGGCTAGCTGGACTAAAAGCTAATGCACAGGTGCAAAAAGTAATCAGACAAATGAAATGTTAGCCTTTATCTTAAGGGGGCTGGAATACAAAAGGAGAGAAAGTTATAGACTCCATCTGGAGTACTGCATTCAGTTTTGGGCCCCAAACCTCAGGAAAGATATATTGGTCTTGGAAGGGGAACAGTGTAGATTTGCCATGGGAATGATAGCACAGTGGTTAAATTACTGGACTAGTAATCCAGAAGCCTGGACTAATCCTGAGACAGGAGTTTAAATCTCACGATGGCAGCTAGGGAATTTAAATTACATTAAGTTAATTAAATAGATCTGGAATTTTTTAAAAAAGCTTAATATCAGTAATGGTGACCAGGAAACTACTGGATTGTCATGAAAATCCAACTGGTTCATTAATGTTCTTTGGGGAAGGAAATCTGCCATTCTTACCCGGTCTGGCCTATATGTGACTCCAGACCCACAGCAATGTGGTTGACTCTTAACTGCCCTCTGAAATGGCTTAGCAAGCCACTCAGTTGTCAAGAAGGCAGTACACCACCACCTTCTCAAAGGCAATTAGGGATGGCCAATAAATGCTGGCTTTTACAGCAACCCTCACATCCAGTGAATGAATAATTTTTTTAAAACAGGGCTTAAAGGTTTAAATTATGAGGACAAGTTACATAAACTTGGCTTGTATTCCCTTCAGTTGAGAAGATTGATGGGTGATCTAATCAATCAAGGTGTTGACAATCTTAAGAGGGATTTGATAGGCTAGATACAATCTAACTGACTGCGGAACAGGCTAGTGGGGCTGAATGGCCGACTCCTGTTCCTCCTTAAAGCCCACCTCCTTAATTGAAGGTTTGGTTACCCCCATAATATCTCTGCCATTGGATCCTTGTCCAATTTTCTGTATCCGTGAAGCGCCTTCAGACATTTTTCTACATCAAAGACGCTACAGAAATGCAAGTTGTTGTTATACATTGACTAAAGCGGGAGGGGGTGCGGAGTATATCGGACCGCGGCCCCTCCCCTTCTTGTTTGCTTCACATTCTAGAAAGTTCCCGGCTGTTCGCCCAGGCCGGAGGCTCAGCGCCCGTTTCCTGTCTCTCGCCCCCGGTATCACGCTGGAATCAGGGGCCGAATCTGCAGCCAGTGACTCCAGGCCCGGACGCAGAGGCGATACGAGGCGCCAGGGCCCATTGCTCGGGCTCGGCCGGTTCCCTCTCCCGGGCCGGCCAGCGGTGTGCGGCCTCCCGCCGTACCTGTTAATGATGGAGCTGAAGAGCTGAGAGATGTCCCGCGGCTCGAAGGTGGAGTAGGAGGCAGCAAGGAGCGGGCGGACGGCAGCAGTCCAGTCGGGCTCAGGCTCCGGGGCCGAGGCCGAGTTCAGCGCCATCTTCCGCGGGCCGGCTGGTGCAGCACACTAAACACTCCGGGCGGCCCCCGCGAGCAAGCGCGTTACAGGCTGGTGCTCCCTGCAAAGCGGTCCGGGCTGCCAGCCCGCACAGTTAATCATTGGATAATGCAGTGGGCGCGGCCGGAGCAGGCTCTGCCCGGGCTCTTTAGGGTGGAGGTTTTCCATCCACTCTCGACTACGAAGGAGGATTACCTCCACACCATAACCCCCTGACGAGCAACAGGAGGACGACATTTAGCCCCTCCACCCCATTCAGTTACATCATGGCTGATCTGTATCTTAACTCCATTTACCCACCTTAGATTTTTGTTGGGTTAAGGAACTATCAATCTCAGTTTTGAAATTTTCAATTGAACCCTAGCCTCAACAGCTTCAGATTTCTACTACCCTTTGTGTGAAGATGTGCTTCCTGACATCACCTCTGAATGGCCTAGCTCTAATGTTAAGGTTATGCCCTCTTGTTCTGGACTCTCCCAGCACTGGAACTAATTTCCCTCTTATCAAATCCTTTAATCATCTTAACCACCTCAATTACATCACCTCTTAATCCTCTATGCTCATGGGAATGTAAGCCTAGTCTATGCAACTTGTCCTCATAATTTAACCCTTTTAGCCCCTCCCCCTATTGTTCTGGTGAATCTGCTGCATCCCCTCCAAGGCCAATATATCCTTTGAGGTGCAGTGCCCAGAACCGAATGGGGTCTAAACAAAGCTTTATACAACTGTAACATAACTGCCAGCCCTCTTGCGATAAAGTCCAACATTCCATTAGCCTTTTAAATTATATTTTGTGCCTTTCCATTAGCATTTAGTGATTTCTGTACCTGGACCCCTAAATCTCTGCTCCTCTACAGTTCCTAAGTGGATGACCTCCCACCTCCCCATATTGCCCACTCACTTAATCAAGTGCATCCCACTCACCTCCATCACCCCCTCCCCCCCAGAAAGCTCCAGTTAGCAGCACCAGCACTAAAGCAACATTATAAAACCAGTTGGTATCAGTACTTCCTACTTCATGGCCTCTGCCCCCTGTCCAGTCCACAACTGTCACATTTCATTTTTAATCTACCTCGAGATGCTCAATAAAATTAAACAGTCTTCAATGGGAATGATACACAACAGGAGATCAAGAGGGATGGAAAAGAAAACCAGCAATGTAAACAAATACTGCTCAAAATGTTCTAAATGGAAACATTAGATTATCAATTATGTCGAACATACACAGATTTGGCCCAACTGGTCTATGCCCGTGTTTATCCTCCACACCAGCCCCTTCCTGCTAATTACCTCTTCCTACTGGGCTTCCGTATCCCTCTATACACTTCTCCCTTATGTATGTATTAGCTGTTAAGATTCAGTTTAAATGATTTAATGTATGTCTGGTTGGATTTTGAAGTTAAATACTGATGGCTTAGAACTTTTAGTTGTGTCAGAAGAGTGTTCTTGAGACAAGAGAAGCAGCTTATACTCAAAATACTTAAGTGAAATTTCAACAGTTTTGTGTTCACTCCCTCAAATAGAAAAAGGGATAGACGGAATAGAAATCCATTGAAGTCCACACCCTTTATCTGAAGAAAGATTCCCAAATATTAAATTAGATCTTTAATGAATATACTCACCTTTACATTATTTAGGTGTCAGTCTTGGCACAGTGGTAACGCTCTCACCGAGTTAGAGGATTGTGGATTCGAGCCCCATACCAAGACTCGAGCACATAATCTCGGCTGACATTTCAGTGCAGTACTGGGGGAGTGCTGCACTGTCAGAGGTGCCCCGTCTGTCCGCTCAGGTGGATACAAATGATCCCACGGCATTATTGGAAGAGCAGAGTTCTCTACAGGTGTCCTGGCCAACATTTTTCTCAACCGACATCACTAAAAAATGGTTATTTATCTCACTGCTGTTGGTGGGACCTTGCTGTTTCACTGATGTGTGAAACCTGATGTATTCAGTGTATAAACCGCTTTTAAAATACACAGTTCAAGACATCTTAACATCGTGATGGTGGGAGTTGATTGCAGGAGGATCCATTTACAGCAAATATTGGAGTATTAAATGGAAGATCAGATGTTTCAATTAGCAACATTTTATGACCCCAAAAATGAGAACAATCGAACTGCAACACCAACCTCTGTAACTCACTGTGGAGGGAAGCAGCCACCACCCGTGACATTACTGTACAAGATTGTCCTCCATTAAATAATGGATAAAAAACTACTTGGAAAGCATCATTACCATGGATCTAGTTGTTGTCCATATCTTAATCTGCTCAAAGCGCACTACTGATATAGCTAATGTCAAACGTAACATTTTCTACATATAAAGCTCAGAAGAAAACCAAGTTCAATGTCACAGTAACGTTTTATTTAGTGGTTTCAAAAACAATCCATGAAACATAAATTAGTATTTGCTATGTAACAGATTTCAATGCATCAATTTCAAGTTTTTGACGTGGCTCTACTTGAATTATAGGAATGGGAGAGAATATGACATCTAGCTAACCAGGAAAAGGTTAGAACTGTCATTCTAACCCTCCCTTCCCTGCAACACAACACTGAAACTTGGGCACATGATTAGAATCACAGCTATTCACAGAGATCTGGCTTTAATCCTGTTCACTCACTCATCCATTGTACATTTTAAGTTGACTCTAAATCCGTGTCAGTGTTTTCAGAAGTTAAATATTAAACATCCATAATTTAAAATCATCAACAGTCAAAATCCTCTATTCCTAGGGTACACTAGCAAGTGTTAAATTTTTCAGAATTTTTTGTATTTCACACATTTGTCAGGTGACACTTAAGGTACATGCACACTCCCTCACACACCCACTTCAGGATCGCAATCAAAACAGCAACATTTTCAAATTCCCACAAGTAATCAATCAGCAGTCCCCCATCAACCACCCCTCACAAACACCATCATCATGTAACACCATAAATTGGGATTATTACACTGGGAAGAGATCAACATAATCATGGCATTAAAATAAAAGATGCCACGTTGGTAATTTATTGTCCATTTTGGAGTATTGGGACTGAAGATAATGCCCACGGGTGGAGGGTGTAGTAAACGTTTCTACCACTATGTGGCTCCAGTGCCTTTCCAAACAGGAAAAAAAGCACTCTAGCAGCACCTGGTGGCAGCGCTTCAGTATTGCAGACCAGCTCTTTCTAAAACATTTCAAACCCTGCTTCATAGCCGAGTATTAGGCCAAAGGAACAACCCCAGAATGGTAGACAAATTAAACCGTGTGCAAGACCGAAGTTCTCTGTCCGACAATGAAGCATTGCTCCAGAACTTGGGGTTAAAGGGGAACCCGAGCCGGATATAACATCCATGCTCCAATATCAAATATCAATTAGTTTGAAAAACACAACAAAAGCTAAAGATTTAAAGCACAGCACCAGGAAACATTCAAATTCAGCTCTGCTATTAATTGTAACAAGTCACTTTTCAGCTCCAAGCAGGAACAAAATTACCTTTTTACCTCAAAAAAAATTCTGATCAATAGAACGCTTCAATTAATTTTTACAATGAAACCAAATTTTTTTTTTCATCTACTCAGGAAAGTGTCCATCACTCTGCTTCTCATAGTGAGAGTGTGTTACAAAAAATATACATAGTATGTACATGGGCACAAGAGCATCAACTCCATCTGGGACCCTGATGAAGGTTGCACCCATCTTCTGCTCCACTTGGCCACGAGATAACTCGTCTCTTCTATTGCCAATGGTATCTATCGCCAAGCTCGGTTCAGCAGCTTCACCTGGGCAAGGCGCTTCGTGATCATGGTCGTAAAAACCAACCCTAAGAGAACGCTGCTGATGAGCACGTAATCATAATCATCCTTTAGAACGTCAAACTGCTTCGATGGGTAAACCCGGGTCTGGAAGATGTCCAGTCCATAGACAACCACCTGAAACAGACAGAACACATTCACTAGTTAGACTCCAGTGCACCAGCCACACCTTTCCCACGTAGGCTCTTTGCTAGTTAGTGACATGCCCCTGTCCATAAACACACATCACCTCACTAGTCCGGGGATGTGAAAGATCAGAATGTAACACAGTTTAGTACAGGTCCTGGTTGGACGCGGCCGGTGGGGAGGGGAGAGTCACGGGTCACTCTGACCAATGTTCCCGCTAAGCCGCCTAGAGATCCCGCGCGGGCCACTCACTGGCTTTTCAATGGAAGAAACCGCGCATGCACAAAAATTTGAATGGTTAAAGGGACTGCGAACAAAGAAAAAATTAGAGGTATCATTGACTGGCTGCCTGCCTCTCTTCCGCGGCCTTGTCTTACTTATATCAGTGGCGCCCTAAAAGGGGGACTTGTTGTGCTGATTCTGGTTTGGTGACCCAGTGTCACCCTTATTGGTCCATCAAGATAGGTAACACAGATTAGAAAGTCAGAATACCCAGCACTGCCCGAGCGATGTTTCTGCAGGGGGTGGGGAGGTCAGGTGGAGTCAGGCAGGCCCATGGGAAATCCTGCCTCACCCAATGAAATAATGGCCCAGAAATTCGGGTCTCCACGGGCGAGTACCGTAAGCCCAATGGAAGTGCTGGTTTCGTGCATGCACTGCACATGCGCGGGAAACCGGCACTTCCATTCCCCTGAAAGAAGGGGTCAAGAGGTGGAACGCGTGCGCAGGAGAGGCTGCGTGTGCACATTGAACTTACTTTTTTTTTTTTTTTGCAGGTTTTCCCGGGAGGGTAAGTCTCCAGAAGTTACACATTTAAAAAGCAGGCGCAAGGCCTGCTTTTTACAAGGTAAGTGGTGAATTAATTAAAATTAAAACATTTTTTCCACAGGTTTATTATTTTTAAATACTTTAAAGAAAGGTAAGTTTATTTTTAGCCCTGTTGGAAAATAAAATTATTTTTTCCAAAAATTTAAATTATTGTTTAAAAGTTATTTCATGTAATTTATCGTTTATTTTTAAAATGTGATTTTTTTTTAAATTTATTTGAAGATTTAGTGATTTTTTGGGGCTTATAGTATTTATAGGTTTGACAGGTCAACTTATGAATGAAGCATTCCCTGCTACCATTGCCTCTCTGTAATGAAATCTGTTTGTCTTGATCCTGTATTTCCCTGTATTCGTTTTGCACTCATGTATATTACCCTCCCCCACACGGTGTATAGTTTCACTTCCTCTTTCCTGACTAACCTGGAAGGTTCCAGGTCTTGGTTCTTGGCTCCGCCCCTGACTTCTCTTACATAAAGATCCCAGGATCTGTATGACTCATTCCTGTGAGCCAGTCGGTGTGTTGAGATGTTAGCTCTGATCTTAGTGATTAAAAGCCAACTTGTTTAAGTCTATAACTTCTAGTTTTGTGGTTATTGAAGGCACATCACTCTCCATGGCCCACGTGATCCCAGGGGACGCAGTGAACTAACTGCTCCCCTGGGCTACGCAAGCACTGCGCGCCGGCAGTTGGAGGAGGCCCAGGATCAGAATCCCATGCGAGCCCACAGCTCAACGGCCGGCGCGGTAGGTAAGTGCAGGTCGGGGGCTTGCACCCGCGGGAAGCCCCCGACCCGAATTTCTGGGCCAATATTCATGCCACCAGCCGTGAAGTCTGCAACACTAAAATTCTCATTATTCAGCTGGAGCAGAGTGGTGGGAGCCAAGCAAAAGAAACATACACAACATGTGGCATGATCTGAACACTGGAAGCATTGAAAATAAAGTAGCCTTTGTTGCAAGGCACTCACAGCATCCTATCTATCTTGTAGATTATGACAGATGTCATCTATAAAAGCAGTCGGTGAGAAACTACCTCAATGAACACCAGGTTGCCAATCACATCCCAGATTAACCACTTCAACTGGTTGCAACAAACTGGTTCTATGGTTGGCTACAATAGAACCCGGCTCAAGGGGCTGAATGGCCTCCTCCGGTTCCTATGTTACAAGGCATTGAAAACTGGCAAATGTGTGACTGACGGCAGGTTGTTACACACTGACCAGGCAGGTGGACTCCAGGCCAGAAGGAGCTGTGTAAATTCCCCGTACTCTGGAAACGGACTGATTGTAGTTGATGTACCATTCTGAACGGATTGGTAGTTCTGGAGCGTAAGGAATCAAGTTCTCCTCCCTGAAAAAAGAGATAAAATAAAAGGATGACGAAAAACTGGCTTTAATTTCTGGTGTTACAAAACAGTACAACAGACTGGCTAAATACAAACCTGACTGCATCAACTGGATTCTGTTCTGCATTTACTCACCCAAATATATACCAGCAGATACTGCATGTTTGACATTGGCTCCACCCCACCTACAGATCACAGGCCCTGTCCCAGAGAAGAGAGTTTGTCAACTCACCGGCTATGCTCAGATGGAACCTCTGGGCGCCGAGGATCCAGAAATGCTTTTGGCAAAGAAAGAATTCCTCCAGAGTGCAGTCCGACTGCAGGACAGAAAAGCATCCATTAGAATCAGAGACTAACTGGAGAGCACAAGAAGCCAATCCAACCCCATCATCTACCGGCAACACAGAATCGTAGAATCTTAGAACAGAGAAGGGGGTCACTCGGCCCATCATACCCATGCCGGCTCTCTGAAACAGCTATCCACTTAGAACAACCCTCTTCAATTTTTCTCTTTCAAATATTTATCCACTTCTCTTTTAAAAGCTATTATGGATTCTGCTTGCACAGTTTCTGGTGTGGAATTCCACGTTCTGGCAATCCTCTGCAGAGAAAAATTATTCTGAACTCTCCCCTGGTTTTCTTTGATGATCAATTTATGCCCTCCATTTACCAATTCATCGACCAATGCATGTAGTGTTAGCCTATTTACCTTATCGAAACTCTTCATAATTTTAAACACTTCTAGTAGATCTCGTCACCAAACAAGTTTCTTTCTCTCGCCACATAACTAAAGCTCGTCAACCTTGGTATCATCCTAGTGAATCTCTTCTGCACCCTCTCCGTGGCCTTAGACAGCCTTCCCAAGGAATGGCCCAGAAATTCGGGTCCCCAGCGTGAGTACACACTGGGTACTCACCCGTAAGCCCAATGGAAGTGCCAGTTTTGTGCATGTACTGTGCATGCGCGGGAAACCGGAACTTCCGTTCCCTTGAAAGAAGGGGTTGACAGGTGGAACACGTGCGCCAGAGAGGCAGTGCGTGCGCATCGAACTTACATTTTTTTTTGCAGGTTTCTCCGGGAGGGTAAGTCTCCAGCAGTTACACTTTTGAAAAGCAGGCGCAAGGCCTGCTTTTAACAAGGTAAGTGGTGAATTAATTAAAATTAAAACATTTTTTCCACAGGTTTATTATTTTTAAATACTTTAAAGAAAGGTAAGTTTATTTTTAGCCCAGTTAGAAAATATAATTAATTTTTTCAAAAATTTAAATTGTTTATAATGGTTATTTCATGTAATTTATAGTTATTTTAAAAATGTGATAAAAAAATTATTTGAAGTTTTAGTTATGTTTTGGGGCTTATAGTATTTATAGGTTTGACAGCTCTTGTCAAATTTATGAATGAAGCATTCCCTGCGACCATTGGCTCTCTGATGGGCCTTCAATAACCACAAAACTAGAAGTTATAGACTTAAACAAGTTGGCTTTTAATCACTAACATCAGAGCTAACATCTCAACACGCCGACTGGTTCACAGGAATGAGTCATACAGATCCTGGGATCTTTATGTAAGAGAAGTCAGGGGCGGAACCAAGAGCCAAGACCTGGAACCTCCCAGGTTAGTCGGGAAAGAGGAAGTGAAACTATACACAGTGGGGGAGGGTAATATACACGAGTGCAAAACGAATACAGGATCAAGACAAACAGATTTCATTACATTCACCCCTTCTATAGATTTAGTCCATCGGGGTGATGTTTCTTAAAAGTTGGTATAAGTGAGTCTGTCAGGAGGTTTTGCGGTTCTCAGTGATCGGCGCAAAGCCGGTTGGGGTGCCTCTAGGGGAGTGGATTCTGGTTCCTCCGCTGTCCGGGCCTCCGCAGTGTCTTCCAGGTTATCTGCAGTGTCCTCCAGGTTAAAGTTGGGTATTGATACCTCTGGGCGTCCTGTCTCTTTGTAGTGTAGGTCTTCATCGGGTAGTCTCCCATCGTTCTCTCCGCTCCCCGAGGGAGCGAGGTCTTTTATGGAAACAGTGTCCTCCCGCCCGTCAGAGTATTCGATATAGGCGTACTGAGGGTTTGCATGGAGGAGCTGTACCTTTTCCACAAGGGGGTCCATTTTATGGCCTCTCACGTGCTTCCGCAATAGTACTGTCCCCGGAGACGTCAGCCACGCGGGTAGAGATATGCCAGAGGTGGATTTCCGGGGGAAAACGAACATCTTTTCGTGAGGGGTAGCGTTAGTGGCAGTACATAACAGAGACCTTATGGAGTGGAGCACGTCTGGGAGGACTTCCTGCCAGCGGGAGGTCGGAAGGCCTTTTGACTTTAAGGCTAACGTGACAGCCTTCCAAACAGTAGCATTCTCCCTTTCCACTTGCCCATTACCCCGGGGGTTGTAGCTAGTGGTTCTGCTAGTGGCTATCCCCTTCGAGAGCAAGAACTGGCGCAGCTCGTCACTCATGAATGACGTCCCCCTATCGCTGTGTATGTAGTTCGGCATGCCAAACATGCAGAATAGATTACAGAGACACTTGATGACCGTGGCACTGGTCATGTCTGGGCAGGGA
Source organism: Somniosus microcephalus (assembly GCF_052327205.1). Classification (NCBI taxonomy): domain Eukaryota; kingdom Metazoa; phylum Chordata; class Chondrichthyes; order Squaliformes; family Somniosidae; genus Somniosus; species Somniosus microcephalus. Next base: position 32,793,038 of record NC_141011.1, read on the forward strand.
ATGGCGAAGGGGAAGCGGGAATATTCATCAATGATATTGAGGAAGTATACGTTACGGTCGGCAGAAGGAAGGGGTCCCTTGAAGTCCAGACTTAGGCGCTCGAATGGCCGTGTGGCTTTGATAAGGTGTGCACGGTCAGGCCTGTAGAAACGAGGCTTGCATTCCGCACAGATGCGGCAGGCTCTGGTCATTGCCCTGACCTCCTCGATGGAGTGGGGCAGATTGCGGGACTTTATAAAATGGTATAGTCGGGTGACCCCTGGGTGACAGAGGTCGTTGTGGAGACCCTGTAATTTGTCCGTATGAATGCTGGCACACATTCCCCGCGATAGGGCGTCTGGGGGTTCATTAAGGGCTCCCGGCCTGGACATAATATCATAGTCGAACGTGGATAGTTCGATCCTCCACCTGAGTATTTTGTCATTCTTGATTTTCCCCCTTTGTTTGTTACTAAACATGAAAGCCACCGACCGCTGGTTGGTGAGCAGGGTGAAACGTTTGCCGGCTAGGTAGTGTCTCCAGTGCCGCACTGCCTCCACTATAGCCTGTGCCTCCTTCTCAACAGAAGAGTGCCTGATTTCAGGTCCCTGAAGGGTTCGGGAGAAGAAGGCCACAGGTCTCCCAGCCTGATTGAGGGTCGCAGCTAAGGCAAAGACTGACACATCGCTTTCGACTTGAAAGGGAATGCATTCGTCCACTGCACCCCTTTCAATGTCCTGTTTAATACTGGTGAAAGCCTCCCAAGCTTCAGCTGATAGTGGGAAGGACGTCGATTTAATGAGGGGTTGGGCCTTATCAGAGTAATTGGGCACCCATTGGGCATAATACGAAAAAAATCCCAGGCACCTTTTTAAAGCTTTGGGATTGTGTGGCAGGGGCAGTTCCTTTAGGGGGCGTAATCGGTCAGGGTCCGGTCCAATTACCCCATCTTCCACCACACAGCCGAGGATACAGAGACGGATTGTGTTGAAGACACATTTGTCTTCGTTGTAGGTTAGATTCAGCTTTAGGGCAGTTTTTTAAAATCTCGCAAGATTTAGATCGTGGTCTTGCTGGTTGTGCCCGCAGATAGCGACATTGTCCCGATAGGGGTAGGTAGCTTGTAGTTTATTCTCGTCAACCATGCGGTCCATCTCACGTTGGAAGACCGAGACCCCATTTGTTACCCCGAAGGGCACTCTGAGAAAATGGTAGAGGCGCCCGTTCGCCTCGAAGGCGGTGTATGGGCGGTCCTCCGTTCTAATGGGGAGCTGGTGATACGCGGATTTGAGGTCGATAGTCGAGAAGACTCGGTATTGCGCAATCTGGTTGACCATTTTTGATATGCGGGGTAAAGGGTAGGCGTCCAGCTGGGTATAAATATTAACAGTCTGGCTGTAGTCAATTACCATCCGTTTCTTTTCGCTATTTTTAACTATGACTACTTGGGCACGCCACGGGCTGGTACTGCATTCAATAATGCCTTCCCGCAGGAGTCTGTCCACTTCCGCCTTGATAAAGTGTCTGTCTTCCAGACTGTACCGTCTACTTTTGGTCGCTATGGGCCTAGAGTTCGGAGCGAGATTAGCAAATAAAGAGGGCGGGCTGATTTTTAAGGTTGATAGGCCACAGACTGAGTGGTGGCTGGGACCTGCCATATGCTAGCGTGACACTTTCGTGGTGGCACTGGAAGTCCAGGCCCAAGATTACATTAACACAGAGTTCTGGCATCACGAGGAGTTTAAAATCCTTGTAGTCCGTGCCTTTTACAGTCAGTGTTACCACACAGTAGCCCAAAATGTCCGAAGTGTGGGGCTTAGCAGCCATAGCAATTCTGCTCCGTGTAGGGGTTGCCGTTAATGAGTGCCGCCGTACCAGGCTAGGGTGGATAAAACTCTCGGTACTCCCAGTCAATTAAACATTTCGTTAAATTCCCGTTTACCTGTATGTCCATCATGGATTTTGTCAATGGGTGTGGCCTGGATTGATCCACCGTGATCGAAGCCACTGTTGGGCCCTGGGCGGCCGTTGAGTCGGGAAAAGATGGCGGATCCCAAGCTGGCGGCCCGCACGGCACGCACGAGGCGGTGACGGAGTTGGAAATCGGATTCCCCCTGCAGACTTTGCTAAACTGCCCCTTTTTCTTACATTTGAAGCATATAGCGTCCTTCGCTGGGTATCGTCTGGGGTGCTTGGCCTGGCCGCAGAAGTAGCATTTCGGGCCTCGAGACATTGCCGCTGTAGTAGGACTCCTGGGTGAACTTCTGTGTGGGGACTCCGGCGGCGTAGAGCTGGTCTGAGACCTGGATGGGGAAGATGGCTGATTCCAAGATGGCGGCCCCCTCGGCGCACACGAGGCGGTGAGGGCCACATGGCCGGAAGAATAAGAGTCAGAGTTTTTCTGGGCCACGTCCAGCGATCGCGCAGTGGCCACTGCCTTTTTTAAGTCCAGGACCTCCTTCTCCAGCAGTATCTGCTGGATATAATTTGATTTGAGGCCCATGAAGGAATCGCGGACCAATTCGTCAGAGTACGCGTTGGCCGTCACGGCCTTGCAGTTACAGTCCCGGACCAGGTCCTTTAGGCCCTGTAAGAAATCGTCCACTGATTCCTCTGGTCGCTGCCTGCATGTAGCCAGCAGATGTCTGGCGTACACTTCGTTTACCGGCCTCTGGTATTGGGCCTTCAGGATAGTGATGGCCTCCGCGTAAGAGGTGGCGTCCCGGATGAACGAATAAATCCGATGACTTACGCGAGTAGTCAGTAGACTCAGTTTATCTACCTCGCTAGCGGATGAGGCCCCCGCGAAGAGTTCAAAGCATTTGAGCCAGTGTCCAAATTGATTTGATGCTTCAGCAGAATGTGGATCCAAGTCCAGACGCTCTGGTTTTAAGAGTCGATCCATCCTAGTATTCTTTAGTGATTAAAATTGATGGGCCTTCAATAACCACAAAACTAGAAGTTATAGACTTAAACAAGTTGGCTTTTAATCACTAAGATCAGAGCTAACATCTCAACACGCCGACTGGTTCACAGGAATGAGTCATACAGATCCTGGGATCTTTATGTAAGAGAAGTCAGGGGCGGAACCAAGAGCCAAGACCTGGAACCTCCCAGGTTAGTCGGGAAAGAGGAAGTGAAACTATACACAGTGGGGGAGGGTAATATACATGAGTGCAAAACGAATACAGGATCAAGACAAACAGATTTCATTACACTCTCCATGGCCCACGTGATCCCAGGGGGCGCTTCAAACTAACTGCGCCCCTGGGATACGCAAGCACTGTGCGCCGGCAGTTGGAGGAGGCCCAGGATCGGAATCCCACGCGGGCCCACAGCTCAACAGCCGGCGCGCTAGGTAAGTGCAGGTTGGGGGCCAATATCCTAACTGTGGAGGACAAACCAATAGTAACTCGTGCAAAAACTTCAGACGTGGTTAAGGAATTCAAAACCAGCAAGAAGCAAGTCAGTAATCATACAACCAAACATTTTGTAAATTTAATGCTTGACTTTTTATCCAGGAGTAATCAAACATTCAACATAAACATACAGCACAGTATTTGGGCTAGCCCTACAGCATTCACCGATCTTCCCTCTGTCAGCCCATAGGACAGACCCCACTCGCTATCTGTTACTTGCTCCCCCACATTGCCCAAGAACTGATCTGCCACTTACTCAGCAGGTGGCGGCTGGTGATCCCTTTTTCTGTGATAGTGGCTTCCACCAGACTGATGGCGGACGGGAAGATGTAGGACTGTTGAAAGATGATAGGAGAGAGGGGACGGTCGAGCGAGCTGAATGCTGTGCTGTTGTATTGCTCTGTTCCCTCATAGAGTTCCAAGACAGTCATCTCATTCCTTCGGGACTTTGTGTTCCAGTACTGGTACTAGCGGTGGCAAAGGAACAGCAGAGAACGGAATTAGGATTAAAACAGAGAGAGTCCGGATAATGTCTAGAAGATAATTAGATTAAACTGCAGCAAAGGAACAGTACATCAGGAGAAGCAGTTTCTTCAACCTTTTAGGAACAGTGTCTGAGCCAATGATGGGACAGCCGGCACGAGGCTATCTGTTGCAAAGCAGATAATGGATCACTCCAAAAAAGGTCACGTGTCCTCTGATGGTAGAAGGTCATGCCTGTAGTGGAGACATTATAGTGTGCGGCCCACACAGAGAGACGGGGGCAGTTGTTGAACGAACAAGGGTTGCGCTTCATTAGTAAAACCCCAGGTTCACCTGAGGCTGCAAAACTTAAATATAGAATGAATAGATTAAAATCATACAACTGTGACTAAAAGGAGCCCCCCACCCCAATACAATCACATCATTTAATTCCATTTGGTTTAGATGTTAATAATCCTGAATCAACTTTTTGCCCCTTCCAATCACTGTCTGGCTGTTCCCATGGGAAACACGCTCGGGTGGAAGTCAGTTGCGGACTGGATCGCGCTCGGCTGTGATGCCCATCACAGCCATTTAGCCCTCCGATACACAGGAACATCTTACACTTCTGCAGCATTCCTCACATCCAAAAAAGCATCTCTGTGCACAGAGTAGGAGGAAAACAAAAGGGAGCGCCGGGGTGGGGAGACGAAGGAACTGTTGAAGAAAAGGGTTTTTAGGAAGTTTTTAAAAACGTGGAGGAAGGTGGCAAGGTAGAGGAAACCGGGCGGGGGGATTTGAGTAAGACAAGAATCCTGAAGTCAATTTGCTGAATGGTCACTTGGGTGAGATTGGAGTGTCTGAGCTAGGAACAATCATTCAGGGTGAACAAACACCCACTGGATCCCCGATTTACCACATTCCCCGTCCTTACCACCACCCAGTTCTCAGAGTGCACAACGTAAACAGGTCCCCTTGCTTTCCGCTGCACAGACTCGTGGACGATCCGTCCAGTCACCCCGTCAATCAGGTAGACACAGATGAAGGTGCGTTCATGGTGCGTATCGATGCTCTCAGTAACCACCGCCAGCAAATTGGGATTCAGATACTGGAAAACAAGATTCGGCTGTCAGGTGACGCAGCAGAGGGTCTGACAACTGGCAAATCAGTCAGTAAATTAAACAAACCACAAGACAAAATCCGGTTACATTTCATGACCACAGAATCGTGTTGCCCATGAGATTATTGTAATAAAGTCATTCTCGTCAGAGAGTGATCAAAGTCTTAGCCCCCCCAACACACTAGCTGGAAGGAGGAGAATTATCTGTTGTTGAGGTTTATCAGAGTCTGTACTGTGAGTCTTGGCTGTGGTGCGGAGTGTTAAACTGACCAATTGAACACAGAACTGAAATTAATTCCCGTTATTGGCTGGGCAGCAAACAAACCCTTTCTGAATTCTACGTCGTCACTGGGGCTCATTCAATCCCACGCCAGAAACTGCAGCACAGTTAATCACACATTTAAAAAGCCCTCCCCCCATTAGGTTCCCTCAGTTACATAAACGATTTGGACTCGGGAATCAGAAATACAATTTCAAAAATTGCCAATGGCACCAAATTGGGGAGTGTAGTTAATACAGAGGAGGACTGCAACAAAATACAGGAAGACATTAATAAACTTGCAGAATGGGCGTGTAATTGGCAAGTGAACTTCAATACAGATAAGTGCGAGGTAATACTTATTGGTAGGAAGAATAAGGCCACATACTCCTTGGAAAATAAGTATCTAAATGGGGTAGAGGAACAGAACGATCTAGGGGTACAGATACACAAATCACAAAGTAGCAACACAGGTTAATAAGGCCATAAAAAAAGCAAACAAAGCACTGGGGTTCATTTCTACAGGGATAGAATTAAAAAGCAGAGAAATGATGTTAAACTAGTATAGAACCTTGGTTAGACCACACTTGAGTAATGTGAACAGTTCTGGTCTCCATATTATAAAAAGGACATAGAGGCACTGGAGAAGGTGCAAAAAAGATTTATGGAATGATACCAGAATGGAGAGGTTATACCCATCAGGAAATATTGAACAGGTACAAAAATACACTTAATATTCAAATTAAAACAGGAACATTTTAAATTTTGTACAGTATTTAAACTAACACGTCAATAGTTCTGAAGCTATAAACATGGCGTTTGAAAATTAAGAGTGTGACTTGACCCTGCTGCCAGTACCTTGTAGAGGACACTGCGATCTCCCATCACCCGGCCCTGCGAGTGCACATGCTCGTTCGACCGCTTTCCTTTCACAATCACTACTTTTTGTGTGTCTGCCGGAATCACCACCTCCCAGATCTCCTCCGTCCCAAGGCCCTGCAGAGAGAGAAGGTGACATCAGTGACTATTAAACTGCTCGCTGACAGACAGCGAGAACAGGCCCTCGGACTCCACTTCCACAGTGTGTGTGTGAACGGAACCTCGGACTCCACTTCCACACAGTGTGAACGGAACCTCGGACTCCACTTCCACAGACAGTGTGAACGGAACCTCGGACTCCACTTCCAGAGTGTGTGAACGGAACCTTGGACTCCACTTCCACAGGGTGTGTGAACTGAACCTCGGACTCCACTTCCACAGAGTGTGTGAACTGAACCTCGGACTCCACTTCCACAGACAGTGTGAACGGAACCTCGGACTCCACTTCCACAGAGTGTGAACGGAACCTCGGACTCCACTTCCAGAGTGTGTGAACGGAACCTTGGACTCCACTTCCACAGGGTGTGTGAACGGAACCTCGGACTCCACTTCCACAGACAGCGAGAACTGAACCTCGGACTCCACTTCCATAGTGTGTGAACGGAACCTCGGACTCCACTTCCACAGACAGTGTGAACGGAACCTCGGACTCCACTTCCACAGACAGTGTGAACGGAACCTCGGACTCCACTTCCAGAGTGTGTGAACGGAACCTTGGACTCCACTTCCACAGGGTGTGTGAACGGAACCTCGGACTCCACTTCCACAGACAGCGAGAACTGAACCTCGGACTCCACTTCCACAGTGTGTGAACGGAACCTCGGACTCCACTTCCAGTGTGTGAACTGAACCTCGGACTCCACTTCCACAGAGTGTGAACGGAACCTTGGACTCCACTTCCACAGGGTGTGTGAACGGAACCTCGGACTCCACTTCCACAGACAGCGAGAACTGAACCTCGGACTCCACTTCCACAGACAGTGTGAACGGAACCTCGGACTCCACTTCCACAGACAGTGTGAACGGAACCTTCGGACTTCCACTTCCACAGATGCCACACAAACATGAAGTTGACCTCAGATAAATTCTGATGTTCCCCTTTCCCAGCCAGTATAGGGGAGTGACTGGTACAACTCACCCCTGGGTAATTCATCAGTGCAGGGAGCAGAACACTGCACCACCTTCACCAGAGGATGTTGTGTGTTACACTGCAAGTATATTGTAGCTGTGGTACACCAGTGTAGTGATGTTACTGGACTAGTAATCCAGGGTACAGTAGTGTACTGGTTATGTTACTGGGACTAAGTAATCCAGGGTACAGTAGTGTACTGGTTATGTTACTGGACTAGTAATCCAGAGGCCTGGACAAATTAATAATCCAGAAATTAAAAACTGGCATCGTAAAAGTGACCACAAAGCTGTTGGATTGTCATAAAAAACACTGGAGTAAACGGGTTCACTGATGTCCTTTGGGGAAGGAAACCTGCCGCTCCTTACCCAGTTTGGACTACAAGTGATTCCAGTCCCAACAACAACATGGTTAAATCTTAACTACCCACTGAAGCGGCCTTGCGAGCCACTCAGTTATGCCAAACTGCTTCTCACTTCCAGAGAATGAATTTTTTAGAAACTATCTTAGAGAATTAAGTTAATTTCCCATTTATTATATACTGTATTTATATTGTTATATATCCATTTATATACAGAAGTGTTGCATCCAGTGTATATCCGTAGCACTGTCCCAGACCATGCTCCGGATCCCAGACCGCCCATGAGAATGTCACAGGTAATCCTCTAGTTATACAAAAAGAATGCCTGAATTCAACAATTAAAATTTGTCCACTTGTGCTATACCTGATCAGAATTGTCCCGGAGAGCAATACACCTGAAGGTAAGTAATTAGAGACACTGCAAATTGTTTGCACACAGGTTTGTAAACTGACCGCACTACCTTGTGTAGACGGAATCCATTCAACTTTCCCAAAACAGGATCCACCAGGTAGAAAAAAACTATGTGTGCAGAGTCCTGGAGTTGCTGCAGGATGTTCCTACTAGAGGGAAAGACCATCACCTGCAAAGAGATAAAACAGAAAAACTAGAGCTACTCTGTGTTTCCACTTTTTAAAGAGACAATATTCAGTGCCCAGCCGACATAGACAGCTCACAGTGAGAACATAGGCGGTGTGGCCATTTAAGCAATCTCAGACATTCTAGGTGCTACAAGTAGCCTTAGCACCCCTGGTTTAGGGAAGGGGAAAATCAGCCATGGTTCCTGCTCCTGATTACTAACTAGTGCTGGAAAGTGCATGTGTGGCATTGGGTAGAGAGAAGAACAGGCTCACTGTGATGCCCTCTGCAGTTGAGCAGCTAGCCAACACTCTCTGGTTACACTCACACATGAAGAGTGAGAATGGGACTCAATGTCAACAAGGAGTCAGTACCAACAGCAAAGGGTGAGAAAAAGGAGACGAAATACAGCTGTTTTGCAAAATATAGACACCTCCCAAGCACACCTCAAGCATCCATCCAAAACAGGCCCAGTGACTGGTGGTTTGACTGGTAATCTACCTCTGTGACCTCTAGGGTAACTAGTACTGGTCTGGTACCGATTATGGCATTGAGTCGGGTTAACGATGAATCCTATAGATCTGAAACAGTGCCATTAAAAGTAGCTGTACAAAAAGGTCAGTCATGCCCATGGTTTAACATACTGCGATCCCTTGCCATCACCATTCTAATTGCTATTGACAAAGTGGGGAATGTCAGCCCTGTGAATCCACATCAGTCTCAGTAATGAGATGCGGAATTACCTTATGCTCGTCGTCAACCAAGAGCAGGACTTTAGCGTAATCTTGGTCCACAATCGGAAGCAGCAAAGACTGAAGTATAGGCCGGGTTAGCACTGGTGGATTGATGTGACTCCGCTTTCCGAAGATCGGGTTGAAAACATGAAGAGAACTCAATCCGGTTTCCTGAGTGAAGGGGGGGGGGGGGGGCGGGGGGGCGAGAGAAAGAGGATATTTTATCCAATGTTAATTACAAGGCAGAAACTGTAATTTTTTTTTTAATTGAACCCTTTTCAAAAAGTGAAGAGCAGCACAGGAAATGACTGATCCGCGACTGTGGCTTTGCCAAGTGTTACACTGGCCCGCTTCAGGCAAGCTGAACATTGCTCCAGTTACTGCCTGCTCACACCAGCATGGGGGCATGGAGACAGTCAATGGAATACAGCCCTCACAAACACCGAACATGTGTTCCCATGGACTGCACCACTAGCACGGGTCCACTTCTTCCGTATTTCACTGACTTGATTCCAAACTGAGTAAAATGCAGTTTGGATGTACTATGGGAGCGCTGCAGTATTGTCGGAGGGTCAGCGCTGAGGGAGCGCTGCACTGTCGGAGGGTCAGCGCTGAGGGAGCGCTGCACTGTCGGAGGGTCAGCGCTGAGGGAGCGCTGCACTGTCGGAGGGTCAGCGCTGAGGGAGCGCTGCACTGTCGGAGGGTCAGCGCTGAGGGAGCGCTGCACTGTCGGAGGGTCAGCGCTGAGGGAGCGCTGCACTGTCGGAGGGTCAGCGCTGAGGGAGCGCTGCACTGTCGGAGGGTCAGCGCTGAGGGAGCGCTGCACTGTCGGAGGGTCAGCGCTGAGGGAGCGCTGCACTGTCGGAGGGTCAGCGCTGAGGGAGCGCTGCACTGTCGGAGGGTCAGCGCTGAGGGAGCGCTGCACTGTCGGAGGGTCAGCGCTGAGGGAGCGCTGCACTGTCGGAGGGTCAGCGCTGAGGGAGCGCTGCACTGTCGGAGGGTCAGCGCTGAGGGAGCGCTGCACTGTCGGAGGGTCAGCGCTGAGGGAGCGCTGCACTGTCGGAGGGTCAGCGCTGAGGGAGCGCTGCACTGTCGGAGGGTCAGCGCTGAGGGAGCGCTGCACTGTCGGAGGGTCAGCGCTGAGGGAGCGCTGCACTGTCGGAGGGTCAGCGCTGAGGGAGCGCTGCACTGTCGGAGGGTCAGCGCTGAGGGAGCGCTGCACTGTCGGAGGGTCAGCGCTGAGGGAGCGCTGCACTGTCGGAGGGTCAGCGCTGAGGGAGCGCTGCACTGTCGGAGGGTCAGCGCTGAGGGAGCGCTGCACTGTCGGAGGGTCAGCGCTGAGGGAGCGCTGCACTGTCGGAGGGTCAGCGCTGAGGGAGCGCTGCACTGTCGGAGGGTCAGCGCTGAGGGAGCGCTGCACTGTCGGAGGGTCAGCGCTGAGGGAGCGCTGCACTGTCGGAGGGTCAGCGCTGAGGGAGCGCTGCACTGTCGGAGGGTCAGCGCTGAGGGAGCGCTGCACTGTCGGAGGGTCAGCGCTGAGGGAGCGCTGCACTGTCGGAGGGTCAGCGCTGAGGGAGCGCTGCACTGTCGGAGGGTCAGCGCTGAGGGAGCGCTGCACTGTCGGAGGGTCAGCGCTGAGGGAGCGCTGCACTGTCGGAGGGTCAGCGCTGAGGGAGCGCTGCACTGTCGGAGGGTCAGCGCTGAGGGAGCGCTGCACTGTCGGAGGGTCAGCGCTGAGGGAGCGCTGCACTGTCGGAGGGTCAGCGCTGAGGGAGCGCTGCACTGTCGGAGGGTCAGCGCTGAGGGAGCGCTGCACTGTCGGAGGGTCAGCGCTGAGGGAGCGCTGCACTGTCGGAGGGTCAGCGCTGAGGGAGCGCTGCACTGTCGGAGGGTCAGCGCTGAGGGAGCGCTGCACTGTCGGAGGGTCAGCGCTGAGGGAGCGCTGCACTGTCGGAGGGTCAGCGCTGAGGGAGCGCTGCACTGTCGGAGGGTCAGCGCTGAGGGAGCGCTGCACTGTCGGAGGGTCAGCGCTGAGGGAGCGCTGCACTGTCGGAGGGTCAGCGCTGAGGGAGCGCTGCACTGTCGGAGGGTCAGCGCTGAGGGAGCGCTGCACTGTCGGAGGGTCAGCGCTGAGGGAGCGCTGCACTGTCGGAGGGTCAGCGCTGAGGGAGCGCTGCACTGTCGGAGGGTCAGCGCTGAGGGAGCGCTGCACTGTCGGAGGGTCAGCGCTGAGGGAGCGCTGCACTGTCGGAGGGTCAGCGCTGAGGGAGCGCTGCACTGTCGGAGGGTCAGCGCTGAGGGAGCGCTGCACTGTCGGAGGGTCAGCGCTGAGGGAGCGCTGCACTGTCGGAGGGTCAGCGCTGAGGGAGCGCTGCACTGTCGGAGGGTCAGCGCTGAGGGAGCGCTGCACTGTCGGAGGGTCAGCGCTGAGGGAGCGCTGCACTGTCGGAGGGTCAGCGCTGAGGGAGCGCTGCACTGTCGGAGGGTCAGCGCTGAGGGAGCGCTGCACTGTCGGAGGGTCAGCGCTGAGGGAGCGCTGCACTGTCGGAGGGTCAGCGCTGAGGGAGCGCTGCACTGTCGGAGGGTCAGCGCTGAGGGAGCGCTGCACTGTCGGAGGGTCAGCGCTGAGGGAGCGCTGCACTGTCGGAGGGTCAGCGCTGAGGGAGCGCTGCACTGTCGGAGGGTCAGCGCTGAGGGAGCGCTGCACTGTCGGAGGGTCAGCGCTGAGGGAGCGCTGCACTGTCGGAGGGTCAGCGCTGAGGGAGCGCTGCACTGTCGGAGGGTCAGCGCTGAGGGAGCGCTGCACTGTCGGAGGGTCAGCGCTGAGGGAGCGCTGCACTGTCGGAGGGTCAGCGCTGAGGGAGCGCTGCACTGTCGGAGGGTCAGCGCTGAGGGAGCGCTGCACTGTCGGAGGGTCAGCGCTGAGGGAGCGCTGCACTGTCGGAGGGTCAGCGCTGAGGGAGCGCTGCACTGTCGGAGGGTCAGCGCTGAGGGAGCGCTGCACTGTCGGAGGGTCAGCGCTGAGGGAGCGCTGCACTGTCGGAGGGTCAGCGCTGAGGGAGCGCTGCACTGTCGGAGGGTCAGCGCTGAGGGAGCGCTGCACTGTCGGAGGGTCAGCGCTGAGGGAGCGCTGCACTGTCGGAGGGTCAGCGCTGAGGGAGCGCTGCACTGTCGGAGGGTCAGCGCTGAGGGAGCGCTGCACTGTCGGAGGGTCAGCGCTGAGGGAGCGCTGCACTGTCGGAGGGTCAGCGCTGAGGGAGCGCTGCACTGTCGGAGGGTCAGCGCTGAGGGAGCGCTGCACTGTCGGAGGGTCAGCGCTGAGGGAGCGCTGCACTGTCGGAGGGTCAGCGCTGAGGGAGCGCTGCACTGTCGGAGGGTCAGCGCTGAGGGAGCGCTGCACTGTCGGAGGGTCAGCGCTGAGGGAGCGCTGCACTGTCGGAGGGTCAGCGCTGAGGGAGCGCTGCACTGTCGGAGGGTCAGCGCTGAGGGAGCGCTGCACTGTCGGAGGGTCAGCGCTGAGGGAGCGCTGCACTGTCGGAGGGTCAGCGCTGAGGGAGCGCTGCACTGTCGGAGGGTCAGCGCTGAGGGAGCGCTGCACTGTCGGAGGGTCAGCGCTGAGGGAGCGCTGCACTGTCGGAGGGTCAGCGCTGAGGGAGCGCTGCACTGTCGGAGGGTCAGCGCTGAGGGAGCGCTGCACTGTCGGAGGGTCAGCGCTGAGGGAGCGCTGCACTGTCGGAGGGTCAGCGCTGAGGGAGCGCTGCACTGTCGGAGGGTCAGCGCTGAGGGAGCGCTGCACTGTCGGAGGGTCAGCGCTGAGGGAGCGCTGCACTGTCGGAGGGTCAGCGCTGAGGGAGCGCTGCACTGTCGGAGGGTCAGCGCTGAGGGAGCGCTGCACTGTCGGAGGGTCAGCGCTGAGGGAGCGCTGCACTGTCGGAGGGTCAGCGCTGAGGGAGCGCTGCACTGTCGGAGGGTCAGCGCTGAGGGAGCGCTGCACTGTCGGAGGGTCAGCGCTGAGGGAGCGCTGCACTGTCGGAGGGTCAGCGCTGAGGGAGCGCTGCACTGTCGGAGGGTCAGCGCTGAGGGAGCGCTGCACTGTCGGAGGGTCAGCGCTGAGGGAGCGCTGCACTGTCGGAGGGTCAGCGCTGAGGGAGCGCTGCACTGTCGGAGGGTCAGCGCTGAGGGAGCGCTGCACTGTCGGAGGGTCAGCGCTGAGGGAGCGCTGCACTGTCGGAGGGTCAGCGCTGAGGGAGCGCTGCACTGTCGGAGGGTCAGCGCTGAGGGAGCGCTGCACTGTCGGAGGGTCAGCGCTGAGGGAGCGCTGCACTGTCGGAGGGTCAGCGCTGAGGGAGCGCTGCACTGTCGGAGGGTCAGCGCTGAGGGAGCGCTGCACTGTCGGAGGGTCAGCGCTGAGGGAGCGCTGCACTGTCGGAGGGTCAGCGCTGAGGGAGCGCTGCACTGTCGGAGGGTCAGCGCTGAGGGAGCGCTGCACTGTCGGAGGGTCAGCGCTGAGGGAGCGCTGCACTGTCGGAGGGTCAGCGCTGAGGGAGCGCTGCACTGTCGGAGGGTCAGCGCTGAGGGAGCGCTGCACTGTCGGAGGGTCAGCGCTGAGGGAGCGCTGCACTGTCGGAGGGTCAGCGCTGAGGGAGCGCTGCACTGTCGGAGGGTCAGCGCTGAGGGAGCGCTGCACTGTCGGAGGGTCAGCGCTGAGGGAGCGCTGCACTGTCGGAGGGTCAGCGCTGAGGGAGCGCTGCACTGTCGGAGGGTCAGCGCTGAGGGAGCGCTGCACTGTCGGAGGGTCAGCGCTGAGGGAGCGCTGCACTGTCGGAGGGTCAGCGCTGAGGGAGCGCTGCACTGTCGGAGGGTCAGCGCTGAGGGAGCGCTGCACTGTCGGAGGGTCAGCGCTGAGGGAGCGCTGCACTGTCGGAGGGTCAGCGCTGAGGGAGCGCTGCACTGTCGGAGGGTCAGCGCTGAGGGAGCGCTGCACTGTCGGAGGGTCAGCGCTGAGGGAGCGCTGCACTGTCGGAGGGTCAGCGCTGAGGGAGCGCTGCACTGTCGGAGGGTCAGCGCTGAGGGAGCGCTGCACTGTCGGAGGGTCAGCGCTGAGGGAGCGCTGCACTGTCGGAGGGTCAGCGCTGAGGGAGCGCTGCACTGTCGGAGGGTCAGCGCTGAGGGAGCGCTGCACTGTCGGAGGGTCAGCGCTGAGGGAGCGCTGCACTGTCGGAGGGTCAGCGCTGAGGGAGCGCTGCACTGTCGGAGGGTCAGCGCTGAGGGAGCGCTGCACTGTCGGAGGGTCAGCGCTGAGGGAGCGCTGCACTGTCGGAGGGTCAGCGCTGAGGGAGCGCTGCACTGTCGGAGGGTCAGCGCTGAGGGAGCGCTGCACTGTCGGAGGGTCAGCGCTGAGGGAGCGCTGCACTGTCGGAGGGTCAGCGCTGAGGGAGCGCTGCACTGTCGGAGGGTCAGCGCTGAGGGAGCGCTGCACTGTCGGAGGGTCAGCGCTGAGGGAGCGCTGCACTGTCGGAGGGTCAGCGCTGAGGGAGCGCTGCACTGTCGGAGGGTCAGCGCTGAGGGAGCGCTGCACTGTCGGAGGGTCAGCGCTGAGGGAGCGCTGCACTGTCGGAGGGTCAGCGCTGAGGGAGCGCTGCACTGTCGGAGGGTCAGCGCTGAGGGAGCGCTGCACTGTCGGAGGGTCAGCGCTGAGGGAGCGCTGCACTGTCGGAGGGTCAGCGCTGAGGGAGCGCTGCACTGTCGGAGGGTCAGCGCTGAGGGAGCGCTGCACTGTCGGAGGGTCAGCGCTGAGGGAGCGCTGCACTGTCGGAGGGTCAGCGCTGAGGGAGCGCTGCACTGTCGGAGGGTCAGCGCTGAGGGAGCGCTGCACTGTCGGAGGGTCAGCGCTGAGGGAGCGCTGCACTGTCGGAGGGTCAGCGCTGAGGGAGCGCTGCACTGTCGGAGGGTCAGCGCTGAGGGAGCGCTGCACTGTCGGAGGGTCAGCGCTGAGGGAGCGCTGCACTGTCGGAGGGTCAGCGCTGAGGGAGCGCTGCACTGTCGGAGGGTCAGCGCTGAGGGAGCGCTGCACTGTCGGAGGGTCAGCGCTGAGGGAGCGCTGCACTGTCGGAGGGTCAGCGCTGAGGGAGCGCTGCACTGTCGGAGGGTCAGCGCTGAGGGAGCTGCACTGTCGGAGGGTCAGCGCTGAGGGAGCTGCACTGTCGGAGAGGCCGTGCTGAGGGAGCGCTGCATTGTCGGAGGGGCAGTACTGAGGGAGTGCTACACTGTCGGAGGTGCCGTCTTTCGGATTGGACGTTAAACCGAGAGCCCGTCTGGTGTCTCAAGTAAATGCAAAAGATGCAACTATTCGAAAAAGCACAGGCGAGTTCTCCCTGGAGTCCTGGCCAGTATGTATCCCTCAATCAATATCACCAAAATAAATTATCTGGTCATAATCTCATTGCTGTTTGTGGGACCTTGCTGTGTGCAAATTGGCTGCCGTGCTTGCTACATTACAACAGTGACCAGTTCAAAAGTACTTCATTGGCTGTGATGTACTTTGGGATGTCCTGAGGTTGTGAAGTGTGCTGTATAAATGCAAGTCTTTCTCTTATTATTACAAATCACCTCCAACCCTTCTGAACATGAAAACCACAAATGACCATCTCAGTTTGGAGACACCAGCTACCAACTCCAACCATTAGATCCATTTTCACCTTCAAGATCGGGAGATTATATATTTAGGAAAAACTGCAGGTACTGTACTTCAAGCTTGGGGGCAATATTAAGAAAATTATGGCACAATATTAATCCCAAACATGTAACATTATAGAAACATAGATAAGGTATTTCCTCCTGTGTTCCACAAAACGCACAAACAAAGTCATCATCTCAGCACCACAACTGAGATACTGCAAAGCGGAGTGTCACAAATCATGAAACTCTTAAAGCTGAAGCTACTTTCTGATAAGGTTACTCGATGCAGAGGTTCCAATAACTGCCTTGTAGAGTTTGCACTCTGACCTTGTCCTTGATGATTAAGGTACACTGTGGCGGGTGGGGGAAGTGAGCGGTCGTTCGCTGCACGGCCAATTTGAAGGAGGATCCTGGTTTCACGTTCTCAAAGTACTGCTTCCACAAAATGGTCCCAGAGCTACTGTCAATCCCAAAGAGCTGAAATTTAAAAAAAGTCAGCACTGAAAACCATCAGATAGACAGTGACAGGGAACAAAAGACAGCGTATATCAGCCCCATAAACATCACACAGGGCCAGGGACAGTCAAATGAAATGAACATGCAAATACTGGAAACACACAGCAGGTTAGAACTGGTGCACATCTGAGGTGTTGACAAATGCTCACTGACCAGCTGTACATTTCTAAAGTTCCATCAGCGCTTCACAGTACTAGCACTGGAAGCAGGAATGAAGTCACTTACTCTCCTAGCAGAAGGATGGCATATCAGGATAATAAGAAAGAAACTACTGTGCAGTCTTGATATATAGAAGTGCAAACAGACGGCAAAATAATTTACAACTTTGATCTATCAAATATCTGTTCCCAGCTCTGTCCTCACTCTCAGACTTTCTATTCAGTCTCTGGCTATCCCAGGCCATTGCACGGTTTAAAACTGACCTGACCCTTCCACTAGAAATTCTTTGGCAACCCCTACATTAATCTCCACCAGTCATCAACCTTCCCCCAACTCTCATTCAAAAAGACTGCGAGTCGAATGGTCAGATTTATATCTGTTTGAATTTGGCAGACAGTGACACAGGCTAGTCAATGAGAGGAGCATGGAGACACAATGGTCCCTGTGCCACTGGACCTGCCAAATTCTGGTAAGAATAGCTTTAACTGTTTTGATTCTCAGTCTCATGGTGACCAGGAGTGAAAGGAAGGAGGGGAACGGAATCTGTACATGGGAATACAGGAAACTTTGGTTCATCCGGAGGTTGTATGTCTGGAAACCTCGATCGAACGGCAGAAATCAGCAGCCATTTTGGTTGGGTTTTTTTTCTTCTCCTAGCATTTTTTTTTTTTAGCGTCTCTGTAGCTTAGCAACAGCTTCAGAGACGCTTCCAAGGTACGGGCCGAGTGTTTACAAGCTGTTGCTAAGCAACAATGTTTGTTGTCAGATAGAGAGATGAAAACCTCCGTATCCTTCAACATTAGTGCTGGTCTATCCGGAAGTTTTGATAGATCGGCAGCAGCTCGGTCCCGTCGGTGCCGGATATCGCGAAGTTTCCTGTAATGGGGGATGGATGCTATCACTGAATGTATGGTGGGCAGAGTCAGGTCAGTTTTAAAGTGAAAGTATATGCAGCAGCCTGGGACAGCGAACAACCAGGTAAAGAGTCCAGGAGCAAGTGAATGCAGTTGAGTGAAGCCAGAAAATAACTTTGATATATTACAGTACAATTCGACACAATTTTATTCCAGGATGTAGGACTCTTATTGAAATCCGAAATATCATATGCCACTGTACAACCAAAACAACATTTAATCCAGCACCAAGCACACTGGGTGGACAGGACACAACTCTCTAGCTTCGAATCAAAGCCGGGGTTCCTGCTCTTGATCATTATCCAGCGACTCATGCTGGAAAGCTCGTGGGAGCCGGGATCAGGCGTCGTTGTGATATATTGTCAACGAGCAGACATTCAATGCTTTAAGCACACGTGGCCATCTGGGTGAGAGACCAGAGGTGACCAACTCGTGTGGAAATGTACCCCAGCAAGATACGGAACCTTGGGCGGGAGTGGGGAGATAAGTCAACGCAAGGCCGTGGCTCAGGGACTGTTACCTTTCCAGACGCCGTCACTATCACCATCATCTTCTGTAGGTTAAACTCATCCCGGGCCAGGTTTTCTATTGTTATTTCATTCTTTGAGTGGCTGCGAGGCTTTCGTGCATCATAGAACATTTTGAGGAGCTGGTAGCTCCATGCTTGCAGCAGGATCAGCTGGGAGGACAGTCGCTTCATGAACATTCCCATTGGACCATCTGTCAGAATATATAAACGGTCAGAAAATGGGCAAGAACAGAACAACAGATAACCTCATAGCATACACATTACATCACACCACATGAGAGCACTGAGGCAGTGGTTTTATATCACTGAGTAACATTCATTAGCATGGTCACCTAGATTCAATCTGCGGGGACTGTGCAGTGCTCCCCTCAGTTATGAGATTCTAACACACAATGTGACGAGCTGTGGTCAGCCAGCAGGTTAAAGACATTAGATCTCACTGGTGAAAATACTCATTTTAGAATTTGAACGTTAATAAAACAGATGACAGCCCAATTCAGTCCTCAAATAACTCGTACATTACAAAAAAAAATGTCCACTTTAATGGATATGCTGAAAACACAGTTGCACCTTCCAAAAAACAACAGAACAACAAATCTGTGGATTGAACATGTTACCTTGTGCAGCTGGTTTCACAGCAGCATGAACAAAGAAAGCGGCATTTTAGTAAAGAGTTAAACATGCAGCATAAACCTTCACAGCACGTGCAACGTTCCCATCCCACTGTTAGCAATACGATTTCAAGGAAGCTTAATGGCTGGAATGTGAATCCTGAACAGTGAGAAACCTCCAGCAGCTCGATTCAAGGTTCTGTTCTTCTAAACGCGAGATGTATCTGACGCTTTTAACTAGGGTACAGTACTGGTGCCAGTGGGACCAACTTACGGTGTTGAATTTAAAGTAGCAGGCAGCTTTAAAGAATATTGTGGCTCAAGTATAATTTATTGTGCAGTGCACTAGTAGCAATACGCTAACAAGCAGCATCTTCTCACATACATCACCCTGCCCAACTCCAGCTCTCTGAGCATTGTGTAAATAAGTGGGAATGGGCGCAAAAATCAACTGTAAAAATGACAGCTGGTCATAAAGTGTCACAGCTGCACTGCAGAGAGCAACAGGAGCAAGTTACTGGCCCTGTGCTACTCTACGGCAGCCAATGCATTGCCTGGAACTGATCAACGCATCAGCAAAACTGCTCCTCACACTTTGCTAGTCAAAGGAACGAGTTCCTGCCCTCAGCCAGCAGCTGTTGTACAAACTGCAAGTTAGAAACTTGGGAGCAACAGGCCAGTTAGCTTAACATCTGTCATAGGGAAGATGTTAGAAGCTATTATTAAAGACGTTATAGCAGGGCACTAAGAAAAGTTCAAAGTAATCAGGCAGCGTCAACATGGTTTTGTGAAAGGGAAATCATGTTTAACCAATTTATTGGAATTCTTTGAGGAAGTAACATGTGCTGTGGATAAAGGGGAACCGGTGGATGTACCGCACTTAGATTTCCAGAAGGCATTTGATAAGGTGCCACATCAAAGGTTATTGCGGAAAATAAAAGCTCATGGTGTAGGGGGTAACATATTGGCTTGCATAGAAGATTGGCTAGCTAACAGGAAACAAGAGAGTAGGCATAAATAGGTAATTTTCTGATTGGCAAGATGTAACGAGTGGTGTGCCACAGGGATCAGTGCTGGGGCCTCAACTTTTTACAATTTATATAAATGACTTGGATGAAGGGACCGAAGGTATGGTTGCTAAATTTGCTGATGACACAAAGATAGGTAGGAAAGTAAATTATGAAGAGGACATAGAGGTACAAAGGGATATAGATAGGTTAAGTGAGTGAGCAAAGATCTGGCAAATGGAGTATAATGTGGGAAAATGTGAAGTTGTCCATTTTGGCAGGAAGAATAAAAAAGCATATTATCTAAATGGTGAGAGATTGCAGAGCTCGGAGATGCAGAGGGATCTGGGTGTCCTAGTGCATGAATCGCAAAAGGTTACTATGCAGGTACAGCAAGTAATTAGGAAAGCTAATAGAATGTTATTGTTTATTGCGAGGGGAATTGAATACAAAAGTAGGGAGATTATGCTTCAGTTACACAGGGCATTGGTGAGACCACATCTGGAGTACTGTGTACAGGTTTGGTCTCCTTATTTAAGGAAGGATGTAAATACGTTGGAAGCAGTTCAGAGAAGGTTTACTAGACTAATACCTGGAATGGGCGGGTTGTCTTATGAGGAAAGGTTGGACAGGCTAGGCTTGTATCCACTGGAGTTTAGAAGAGTAAGAGGTGACTTGACTGAAACATATAAGATCCTGAGGGGTCTGGACAGGGTGGATGTGGAGAGGATGTTTCCTCTTGTGGGAGAATCTAGAACTAGGGGTCACTGTTTAAAAATAAGGGGTCGCCCATTTAAGACAGATGAAGAGAAATTTTTTCTCAGAGTCATGAGTCTTTGGAACGCTCTTCCTCAGAGGGCGGTGGAAGTGGAGTCTTTGAATATTTTTAAGGCAGAGGTAGATAGATTCTTGATAAGCAAGGGGGTGAAAAGTTATCAGGGGTAGGCGGGAATGTGGAGTAATCAGATCAGCCATGATCTTATTGAATGGCGAAGCAGGCTCGAAGGGCCGAGTGGCCTACTCCTGCTCCTAATTCGTATGAGCCGAGGCTCAGGATTCCACTCAAACCCCACTTCCCACATCAGCTATGTCTTTCACAATGAATCACCGCACGACCTGGAAACAGAGTGAGCTTTTGTTGTTTACGATTTCATCCAAAACCCGGTTTCCAAGCTCTGGGATTGATGATCACATAAGTAGTAACGCTGGCACTGCCAGACACTTTGATCCCACAGCGTTCAACACATGACAATCAATCGCCATAGCAAACAATGTTTTCTAAATGTGTTCCTGGGATGTGGGCAACACTGGCAGGTCGGTATTTAATGCCCATCCCTCGCTGGCCAGTAAGTGAGAGTGAATAAAAAGATAACAGATCAGGGGTTCCACATGGAGGAGTTTCTCTTCATTTCAATTTTAATCAACTGCAAATATGACTCAAGTATTTCTGACTCTTTCCTTCTGAAATTAGTAACAGTTGGACTCCTCGGCATTACACAGTACCTGCTTTCTTCCCAAATTCACCCTCCAGCTCTGCCTGTGTTCCGGTTAGAGGCAAATCGACCATCTCCATGGTAACAACTTCTGCTAATGCCTCTTCCCGTGTCCAACTAATTCGACCTGTGAAAACAGTGGATGATCCTCAGAGCCATGCTGCAGTTTAAAAATTACACCACGGGCAGTCACTCACTCCGGCCCCCCCGGGGCGGTCACTCACTCCGGCCCCCCCGGGGCGGTCACTCACTCCGGCCCCCCCGGGGCGGTCACTCACTCCGGCCCCCCCGGGGCGGTCACTCACTCTGACCCTCGGGGCGGTCACTCACTCTGACCCCCGGGCAGCCCTGCTGCTGTAGTGGGGTTTCTTACTATTTGATTTTGTCGTGAGGAATGATGTTCTCTTTTCAGTTGCTTTCCCCCTCCCTGTCTGAATTCCCCGCTGCAGTGGAGTGCGCCTCCACCAACACCCAGGGACAGAGACCCGAGGAGAACTCCACCATCAATCCAATCTTACCTTGTATGTGGGAAAGCTGGGGCTTCGCTCAGCACCTTCCTACAACAGTACAGGTCCATCCATCAACGCACGGGGGCGCAGAGGGGAAAGAGGTTCCACTAGTGTCTCACTACCACACGGCTTTCTCCAGAGAGGCATTACATCACCTTATTGCGGGTTTAAAACAAACTGTCTCAACACAAAGCAGCAACAGGAATGAGGACCCTGCTGTACAGGACAACCTCCAGCAGGCTGGGTGGGGGTGCAACGCCAGTGACACAGTTACAGCTCATGTACTGCAGAGTACGGCGTGTGATACGGATATACCCACTCTGCATCCTGGTGGAGACCTGTCTCAGGCCAAGGGAGCATTTACAGTGAAGTCACTGACAAAAAGCATGAATGAAGGTGTTTAGGATTCCTCACAAATGGGCCCATTGGAGCCTTTCAGTTTAAATGCCAGCGAATGGTTAGCCTGTGCTGTCTGCATCTGTTTACTGTGTTATCGAAGCTCAACATAATCAGTTATATAACCAGTGAGGTAAATACAACAGAATCATTGAAAATATTTTAAAATAGTGAAAGACTAAAAATTAAACAAACCAGAACAAGTGGAGGGTGTAGAACAGGCACCTCAATACTGCAGACAGTTAGACTGTTCATTCCATATAGCACTGTGACCCTCCCACTGTCACACACACCAATGAAGCAGCTCAACTTCCAATCACATCATGGGGGCAACTGCATGTGTTGACCCCAAAAGACAAGCCCCCACTCCCCCTCTCCCCTCCAACTCCTACGCACCTGGTTGCTGGATGAAGATCAATGCATGATCGAGGGTCTGTACCAGCGCGCGATACCCGACAGAGTCATCTTTCTTCAGGAACGCCTGAATATACAGCTAAGAGAAGAGACGAACGTGTGAAACCCTGAACAGGAGGAAGCATGGATTCACTGCAGACTATAGTGAATGAGCTAGAAATGTTCCCTCTGATCCTTTTACAACATTCACAGAAAAATAGTGAAATAAAACTGTGATCGGAGTCCCGATATGTGTGACTGTCACTAAGTCCCAACAGTTCAGTACTGATACATCTGTAGCTGCCTTGCTTGGTCAGTCAGGTTTGGGTCTGTCCCATCCTATTCCATTTACATACACAAACTGTGTAACACAGTAAATAGATGCTGGCACCTGGTTCATTCAGATGCCACACTTACATGAATCCAATGCAGTAATCATCACTAGTTCAGAGGATGTGTGGCTGATCTCAGCTTCCCGCCCCCGAACAACCTCCCATCGTCCCCCGCCCACTGGCCCAGTCACACCCTCACCTGCTCAGGTCGGCCACAGTTTGGATCCAGGTTAAAATTCATGGCCGTGTCCAGTAGCCGCCTACCGTAATCTGCCGAGTACAGATTGACACTGAAAGCCTGGGAGACAAAAAAACACTCAGTCCAAAAAGCAACTTTTCTGCAACTTCCGATACATAGCCAGGCCAAACCCGTCTCCGAGGAGACCAGACCCATGGAACCAATCAGCAAACTCTCTCCGCAGTCTGTTCAATAGTGCACTGGAATGGGAGCAGCAGAGGAAATGGGCTGACCGGGAGTTTCAGCGATGATGTCCATATCAACATTCTAAGCAGATACAAGAGAAACACTATCGGGATTTCAAAACCATTTGGTGATGTTGGTTGAGTGATAAATATTGGCCAGAACACTGGGGAGAACTCCCCTGCTCTTCTTCGAATAGTACCATGGAATTTTTTACGTCCACTTGAGGGGGCAGACGGGGCCTCGGTCTCGGTTTAACGTTGCGTTCGAAAAACGTCACCGACAGTGTAGCACTCCCTGAGTACTGCATTGGAGTGTCACGGAGATTATGTGCTCAAATCTCTGGAGTGGGGCTTGCACCCACAGCCTTCTGACTCAGAGGGGAGCGTACGACCACTGAAACCCACATTGCATGTGTGCACAATTCTGCATTGGGACAAATGAGCTGGTTTTCCCAATGCAGAGGCAGCAAGTCAATATAGAGGCATCGCTCTCCTGCAATTGGATCCAAACAAGCACCAAAGGCAAAAGCACCTTCAGAGTTACCTGTTTATTGGGACCACTTGGTAGCAAAAAGTGTTTGTAACATATAAAGTTCCCTGAGTAACTTGAACTTGTGTTTAATGAACAATTAGACTGTGACATTAGCAGAATAATAGTGAATTACATGGTATAACATGCCTGCCCTTTTAGAACCGCACATCATCTGGATTACTGTGAGCAGCACTGTGGGGGGTCTGCCAATCTATAAATAATGTATTAAAGGTCTTCATTTAACATTGCAATTCCTATGTCACATTTATTTTGTCACATTTATTTTCTAACACGTTAGTCGCACTGTTACATCATGCCCATCTGTCATCATTAAACTTTCTTATTCATTTTACTTAACTCTAATTGAGTTCTCCAAGGTAGGTGGCACTGTTGCACTTATCGAGACCTCCCAGCTCAGTCTTCAAGGTAGGTAAAGTAAAGCTCATCTGGGAATGTTTAATGGGATGGTGTAGGGCCGGTACAACGTGGGTAAGATACAGATTAAAGCTCCCACTACACTGTCGCATCAAACACTCCCAGGGTAGGTACAGCATGTGTTAGATACAGAGTAAAGCTCCCTCTACACTGTCCCATCAAACACTCCCAGGGCAGGTACAGCAGGGGTTAGATACAGAGTAAAGCTCCCTCTGCACTGTCCCATCAAACACTCCCAGGGCAGGTACAGCACGGGTTAGATACAGAGTAAAGCTCCCTCTACACTGACCCATCAAACACTCCCAGGGCAGGTACAGCACGGGTTAGATACAGAGTAAAGCTCCCTCTACACTGTCCCATCAAACATTCCCAGGGCAGGTACCGCACGGGTTAGATACAGAGTAAAGCTCCCTCTACACTGTCCCATCAAATACTCCCAGGGCAGGTACAGCACGGGTTAGATACAGAGTAAAGCTCCCTCTACACTGACCCATCAAACACTCCCAGGGCAGGTACAGCAGGGGTTAGATACAGAGTAAAGCTCCCTCTACACTATCCCATCAAACACTCCCAGGGCAGGTACAGCACGGGTTAGATACAGAGTAAAGCTCCCTCTACACTGTCCCATCAAACACTCCTGGGGCAGGTACAGCACGGGTTAGATACAGAGTAAAGCTCCCTCTACACTGTCCCGTCAAACACTCCCAGGGCAGGTACAGCACGGGTTAGATACAGAGTAAAGCTCCCTCTACACTGTCCCATCAAACACTCCCAGGGCAGGTACAGCAGGGGTTAGATACAGAGTAAAGCTCCCTCTACACTGTCCCGTCAAACACTCCCAGGGCAGGTACAGCACGGGTTAGATACAGAGTAAAGCTCCCTCTACACTGTCCCATCAAACACTCCTGGGGCAGGTACAGCACGGGTTAGATACAGAGTAAAGCTCCCTCACAATAGAAAAAGTATCAATTTCACTTCAGGTTTCAAGAGGACTTTACCGTTTTGTTTCGAGATGTCATTACAGCTGCCACCACCTTGTCACCAGTCGTAGCAAAGGACACCAGCACAGCCTGCAAGAAGGAACACAATTAGGCCTGAATGAACAGGATCAGAAACGACTCTGTTGTCTATCTGGCTGGTCCCAAAATGCAAATCCCCCCCAGCCCCCCGCGAAGCTTCATCTCCCTCAAATATTTGAAGAACACTCCAGCTTAGGCTGGCAAGTGGCAAACAACATTCAAGTCACATGACAAAGCCCAGTCACACCTCCCACCCTTCCATCACCAGCTCAGCGTGACTACTGTGTACGATCTACATGGTGCACTGCAGCGTCTCACCAAGGTTACTTTCACAGCACCTCCCAGCGCCACAACCTCTACTACCAAGAAGGACAAAAGTATCACGTCATCGCCTACAAGCTGCACACCATCCTGACTTGGACGTATCGCCGCTCCTTCATCGTTGCTGGATCCCGGAACTCCCTCCTGAACACCAATTCTGGGAGCACCAGCACCATAAGGATTGGAGAAGGCCCACTACCACCTTCACAGGGCAACCAGGATAGGCAATAAATGTGTCCTTGTCAGTGTCGCCCACATCCTCCATTTTAAAATAAAATTCAGGAAACGTACAAGCCATTGAACATCTCCAACTTGCAAAATCCTCAAATAAATTAATATTTTTCAAGCTCCACAGAATTGGTTCCACTTGCACCAATATATGTGACCTTAAAGTGACCCAGCTGGGGATACTCTCCCTCTCCACCCCCCCCCCTCCCCTCTCTAGTATGTATTAGAGCCAGCTGAACAGTTACATTAAAAACATCTGCAATGCAAAGGGGGGCACAGTGGCATAGTGGTTAGCACTGTTGCCTCACAGCACCAGGGACCCGGGTTCAAATCTGGCCTCGGGCGACTATCTGTGTGGAGTTTGCACATTCTCCCCGTGTTTGCGTGGGTTTCCTCCGGGTGCTCCGGTTTCCTCCCACAGTCCAAAGATGTGCGGGTTAGGTTGATTGGCTATGATAAATTGACCCTTAGTGTTAGGGGGATTAAATACGTGGGGTTACGGGGATAGGGTGGGATATGTGTCGGTGCAGGCTCGATGGGCCGAAATGGCCTCTATCTGCACTGTGGGGATTCTGTGATTCTGTGTGACGAGGCCCAACTAATAACAGCAACCCTTCAGTGGAGTACAAGTCAGGCTTCAAAACAAAAACTCAAGAGAATCAGAGATCAAGTGGTCTCTCTCAATGAGCATCTCCACACAGGCAGTGGTTAGCAGTTGCTAGACATGCATCACAGTCTTGCTTATATCTGTGTCAGTATATCAGCATCTATCCTACCTGCCGTATTAAACACTCAACGGTTGTTCAATTTTCACCTGTACAAAGTCACGTAGCAGGCTGACCACACCATCATGCAGCTGTAATAACGCGTAACGAGTGTCCGACAACTGAAGGCAGAATTGAGCAGAAGAGGCCACCAGTGGAGATGATTGTGTTGTTAAAATCTTTCCCTCAAATGCCTCAGCTAGTTCCAGCTCTAGAGACTATGAGGTAGGAATGGAGGGAAAAAAGTAAAGATCAAAGCAGAGCATGAACCCAGCAAGAAAAAATTCAGTTAGCTCTTCCCAAACTTAAATATTATTATTTTTATTGCTAAATTTATACAGCAACCATAAATACTTTTGCAGTAGAGACAATTAAGCATCACAGCTGAAGTGTCTGTAACCTACACAGAAAGGTTAGCCACTCCACTCTCAGACCAACAGACTCACCAGCACACATTCAAGAAAATGTCATCAGCACTTCAGTTAAAATTCCAAACTGCTTTTGGCTACTTGCAACTTTCAATAGGGTAATAGGGTACAGTAGCATAGTGGTTATGTTACTGGACTAGTAATCCAGAGGCCTAGATTAACAAGTTCAAATCCCACCACAGCAGCTAGGGGATTTAAATTTAATTAAATAAATCTAGTATCAGTAAAACATGAAAACAATCAGATGGTCAATAAAACCCTGGTTCACTAATGTCCTTTAGTGAAGGAAATCTGCCTTCCTTACTTGGTCTGGCCTATGTGACTCAGACCCACAGCAATGTGGTTGACTCTTAGCTGCCCTCTGAAATGGCCGAGCAAGTCACTCAGTTACACTAAACCACTACAAAGATGCAGCACTGTGGGAGTACTTTCACCACACTGACTGCAGCGGTTCAAGGCGGCGGCTCACCACCACCACCTACCCAAGGGCAATTAGGGATGGGCAATAAATGCTGGCCTTGCCAGCGACACCCACATCTCACAAACGAATAAAAAAAAAAGTTCACATTAGTTAGCAAGAACCACTGGCCCAGCTGTGGATGGATGGAAGTTCTCATCACTGGCCAGATGTGAAAAGATGCAGGTTCCCATCAGAGGCCAGATGTAGAAGGAAGCAGGTTCCCATCACTGGCCAGGTGTGGAATAATGCAGATTCTCATCACAAGCCAGATGTAGAAGGAAGCAGGTTCCCATCACTGGTGATGGCAATGAATGAAGGCCAGGCTCTCCCTCACAGGGAGAAAGAAACTTCTCAAAGGGAACATCACTCTCACACTTCCGAGCAACAGTGACAGAGGCCTGAGAGCCCATGCCCACCCATCTGGAAACAACAAAAACAGACTTGTGAACAGAAAAGGGAGTAAAATAACACCATGAAGTTATAAATAAAAAGACGATGCAAGATTTACACTACACAAAGGAGGGGTTTCTGTATAATTATTAAAGTACTTTGCATCACACAATCTCAATCCATCTGGCACAGGGTTAGTAAGGAATGGGTGACCTGCAGAGGGATACTCAGTCCTTACCTGCAAAGCGACCTGCACAGGTTCTTGCTCAGATTCCAACGGCAAGATCTGAAGCGAGTGAGATTCAGAGTCTATGCACATCAAGATCCCAGCTCCAACTACTCCACAAAGGTCCCGCAAACGTCGCATCCAGGGGGTCGATACAGTCACCTGAACAGGGAAAATGGAAATTTGGTAATCAGAAAGAAATGCCCATTTCCTGGTTACTGTACAGGAAGGTTGGAGGTAGCAGATCAACGGGCAGCGCTCGTCTCCAACACAACACACCCAGTATAATCTGGAGTTAAATAATGTACCGAATGCAATTACAGCTCCTGCTTCGCTGCTGTTCCAAAGTCAGGACAAGAGCAACATTCCTCACACAACAGAATCCTGACCAAACCCTGGTCCAAGGCTCCACATAGAAACAAGGTGAGGGACCCTGTGACATGTTGATCAAAACAGAGTGCTGGAACTGCCAATGGGCTGAGCCCATTAGGGTTCCAGTGATATAATCACCCTCAGTTAGGGGGGGGAAATTAGGCAGGATTCCTGCTCCTGATCATTATCCAGCAGCCTATGTTGAGAGTGTGCATGGTGGACATACAGGGGGGATACATGTGATCACAATCAGATTCAGGTCCCTTCTTCGTCCCTCCATTCCAGTCATACCGCCTGCCAACACACACATGAAGAATGGCCACTTGGGCAAGATACCAGTGGATGACTGTACTCCAGCAAGGGGTCAACACAATCAGGAAGGAAAATGAACTGAAGAGGAGAAAGGAAGGAAAAGCAACATTTAAAATATAGTTACAGGCATTTAATGCTCTAGCAATCTCACAGGGCTAGCACTGTAATGAGAGCTGTAACCAGATCCAACCAGGAGTGAGAACCATGGGATTGAATCACAGATCTTACTTGAACTCACATCAGTGACCACAAAAGCACCAAGTGTGTCCCCTCAACCAGCACCGCAAGTTTATGCTTGCTCTGTGCCTACTTTCTCTCTCTCCACACAGGACTTTTCGCTCACTAGTTTCCTTCAATGCAAATGATCACATCGCCATTGCACTGAACCCTTTATTTCCAAACCCGCCCTCACCTGTTGGATGATCTTTCCATCGTCAATGTCGTACTGAGCGATGACAAGATGAGAGCCAGCAACCATCCCCACCAGGGAAACTGTGCCACCTCCGCCAGAGTACAGGAGCTCATATTGGACACTCTCACTGTGAAGGAAAAAAAGAGATAATTGGTAAATGCATGCAATCAAATGGACCAAGAGCCCCCACCGTCCTTAACCATGCAGACAATCAATCACCGATCTACTGTCACTGCACGACTAAAACCGTTCACAATCCTGCAATTCCCACAGAGTAAGTGCCCGGATTCAGCACTGCAGACACCGAGTGGAGGGAGTTACATTTCCAGGGGAATCATCTTCTCTTCTTAGGCAGTCCCTCGGAACTGAGGATGACTTGTTTCCACATTAAAAATGAGCTCGCAGGTGGCTGATTAGTCCAATGCGGAACCTACAGTCTCTGTCACAGGTGGGGCAGATGGTGGTTGAAGGGGCGGGTGGGTGGGGTGCTTGGGTTGACATGCGCTCCTTGCGCTTGGCTTCCGCTTGCTCCCGGCGAAGAGACTCGAGGTGTTCGGCGCCTTCCCGGATGCTTCTTCTCCACTTTGTGCGGTCTTGGGCCAGGGATATACCAGGTGTCGGTGGGGATGTTGCACTTTTTCAAGGAGGCTTTGAGGGTGTCCTTGAAGCGTTTCCTCTGCCCACCTGGGGCTCTCTTGCTGTGTCAGAGCTCCGAGTAGAGCGCTTGTTTTGGGAGTCTCGTATCGGGCATGCGGACAATGTGACCCGTCCATCGGAGCTGATTGAGCGTGGTCAGAGCTTCGATGCTGGGGATGTTGGCCTGAGCAAGGCAATCACACCAGTACAGACAGCAGTTGCCCTTAGCGGGGACAGCAGATTCATGAGCAGCCAAACAAGGCAGAGAAACTAGGGCAAACATTAAATTAAAGCTATTTGTACAGGCTCATTTCAAAATCAGCATCAGATTGCAGGTGCAGACACTTCACCAGTAAAGTGGGAAGTTTGCAGACGGATCTTCAATCACAGCTCAACTCCTTGTGACTTTTAATCAGAGTAAATGTCAATTGCTAGGAAATGCACACGTCACAAGCATGAGCGAGTCAGTCACCATGGGCCTCTACAGGGCTCTGACAGTAAACACTTCCCTCCAAGATCTGCCGTTTATTATTCTAAGCCTGTTTGCATCACTTGTAAAATAGCCAACCATCATGTCACAGGTCAGTTCATAAACAACCCCCTTACCTTTCTGGTAAAGCTTCAATCCATTTCTGATGTCCATTTGAGAGATAATGGAGTGAAATAGATGCTTTCTTCACAATGGCGATGTACCGGACTCCTTCGGCAGAGCCAACAAGGCAACCCGTCTGAAAACTGAAACAAACAACTTTATAATCCGACAAGCAGTAATAGTCGCACCTGTAATCCTTCCCAGGAAAAAACCAACTGAACCCCTTAATAAGATTCAGACCATAACTCACTCCTGGATATCCATTATTATAGATATAAACCACCCGTAACACTCGATTAGATTCCAGCCTGCAACTCACTCCGGGTATCTGTTAATTTTTTTGAACGAGTCCAGTTTTACTTTGATGCAACAGTTCTATTCAGTTTTGAGTCCGCCATCATGCTGACTGCAGCCATCAATCTTGCCCCATCCTCGGAGCCAAATGACTACTTCGCTCCCCTCCCCTCCCCTGCAGAATGTATTGACTCAGTGCTAAAGGGTCGTTTTCTGTCCAAGTGACCACCTGCATCCATGAGCTAGACAGTGTCAGCAGACTCTTTTGCCACAGAGGCATCAATGCCGAGCCTGATACTGTCCTCACCCAATGTCCACACACAAGCTTTCCAGTGTGGATCGCTGGATAGTGATCAGGAGCTGACCTGGCTCTCTCCCTCGTCCTGAGGCACTCCTACTGCCAGACAGGGGGACAGAACCTCAGACCTGCCTGCTCTGTCGGCCTCAACTACTTACTGGATAAACTCAATGAGCCAGTGGTGCAGAGGGCCATGTTAAAGCAGTGCCTGTGGATGATGCCTTAAATCTCTACATCAGCAGACCAAGGATTTGGGCAGTATTCAATACACACCCCCCCTCTTAATATTACAGCAGCACTTTCCAGGAATCCATTGCGCGTTAAATTACTATAATCCTGCATAACTGAAGTGATAACAATGAAAATATGAGAAACAATCTGATCTCGAGAGTGCAGATGAGGAGCTGCATGAGAATCCCTCACTAAGATTCTGTTCCTGTAATCACGCCCCATCCACCGTCACGTGTCAGTGCTGCAGAGACATGTGGTTCTCACCTGCCAGTCTCGAGTGGGAACTCCCAGTTCAAGCCACCAATGTTGGTATCCCATGAGCGCAGCATTCGCCCTCCTCCCGACACAGTGAGTGCATCTGTGAAAAAGAAGTCACCAAATCACCCTGAACCCACAAAAATTCCTGTCCAAGTTTAATTAACATGACACTTAATTGAGTTATGATAATGCTGCAAAAAGAACAGTCAATTGTTGCCCCTGACACAGTAATCCTGTTCTTTTGCTACTTTTAAACCAAGGTTTATTCCCTCTAATACTTTTTTCATTTCCCACCTCTCCATCCTCCTCAGTCCAGAGGTCAACAGTGTCAAATTGATGATATAATTGCAGATAGGATTAATCCTGCGTGAGATTCAAAGTTCAATACTCAGGGAATGTCACGATTGCGCTGCACTGTAATCTGCTTCCATGGATATATCTGAATTAACACGTTCAGGATTATCAGGCCAAGTGCAGTGAGTTGATCATGGGGTTTACACATACGATGAAATAATAGTCTCCCAATACAAGCAAGGACCGCATGCAGAAAGAACCTGCAGAGTCACTCAGTGATTTCACTAGAGTCGGGAGAAAGCCAGATGCACAGCACAAGTTGAATAGAATTGAATGGAGAGCACTCACCCTGTCCATAGAATAACATCAGATCCACATTCCCCTCAGGACCTGCTTTATCCACCTGACGCCAGACTGCAAATCAAAACAAAAATAACAATGCTGGAGTGACGATTTGTAATCTTGCAGAGCAGAATTAATTACAGCAATGTCAACTCTACAACACTCACAGATCTCCCCAGTCCTCGAGTTGAGAGAAGCGATCACGTTATTCTCTGTTGCAACCACAAATTTCTTTGAGTTCTGTGTAGGTGCATCAAAATATGCAAACCGTGGCTTCCCAACATATTGGCGTCTCCTTAAAAAATTTAAACAGAAGCAAGGCAATGTGCAGAGTTTAGGCAAAATACTTTTCGGGTACAACAGATAATAGAAATAGCGACAACAGCATTAATTCAATCATAGAACCATAAAATGATACAGGACAAAAGGAAGTCATACAGCCCATTGTGCCTGTACCAGCTCTTTGAAAGAACTATCCAATTAGTCCCACTCCCCAACTCTTTCCTCATAGCCCTGCAATTTTTTTTCCTTCTCAAGTATTGATCCAATTCCCTTTTAAGAGTTACTATTGAAGCTTCTTCCACCACCCTTTCAGGCACTGCATTCCAAATCATCATAACTCACTGCATAAAAAAAATCCTCATCTCCCTCTGCTTCTTTTGCAAATTACCTTAAATTTGTGTCCTCTGGTTACCGACCCTCCTGCCAGTGGAAACAGTTGCTCCCTGTCTACTCTTCAGGTCTCTCTGTTCCAGCACTCCCTTTAAAATTATACCTCTCCGCATCCTTCCTTCCAAAATGATTCGAGTTTAATTCGTAGCCTTTCATGTGGAACATTTGTCGAATCCCAATCAATTAGCAGGGTTTTCAATGAATTCGCAAATGCTACCGGTCCCGCCATTTCCCGGCCCGGTTTTGGGTTAGGAGAGAGGTGGCAGCGCACTCGGCCTGTACCCCGATTTGCAGCATCTGGGAGAGGGCAAACCGGCCGCACCGAACAGGGGTCGGTCCCCTCCAGCCCTGTCGCCGGGGGAAAGGGCAGACTGCGGCCCCCGGGTAACTGCCCCGACCCTTCTTACTGACAACCCCACCGGCCCAGCAGCGCCGGTTCCTCCTCCCAGGTACTCACCAGTCGAACTTCCCGACTTGATCCTCATAAATCGCCGCTGAAAACTCAAAGAGAGCGAAAAGGAGCCAAAGCCCAGAGAGAACCACCATCACGCTCGGTCCTCCAGAATGCCGGGTCCTCCGCTATCCCAGAGTGCACAGAGAGCCGGGTCCTCCGATATCCCAGAGTACATAGAGAGGCGGGTCCTCCAATATCCCAGAGTGCACAGAGAGCCGGGTCCTCCGATATCCCAGAGTGCACAGAGCCGGTTTACACAGGCTATACAGCACAGAAACAGGCCATTCGGCCCAACCAGTTCATGCCGGTGTTTATGTTCCACTGGAGCCTCCTCAAATCTTTCCTCATCTAAATCTATCAGCAGAACCCTCTATTCCCTTTTTCCTCATATGTTTGTCTCGCCTCCCCTTAAATGCATCAATCAAGTTCCACATTCTCACCACTCTTTGGGTAAAGAAGTTTCTTCTGAATTCCCTATTTGATTTCTTGGTGACTATCTTATATTGATGGCCTCTAGTTTTGCTCTTCCCCCACAAGTGGAAACATTCTCTCTGTAGCCACTCTTTCAAAACCTTTCATAATTTTAAAGACCTCTATTAGGTCACTTCTCTGCCTTTTTTGAAGAGAAAAGAGACCCAGTCTGTTCATCCTTTCCTGATATGTATACCCTCGCATTTCTGGTATCATCCTTGTAAATCTTCTCTGCACCCTCTCCAGTGCCTCTATATTCTTTTTATAATATGGCGACCAGAACTGTACACAGTACTCTTAAGTGTGGTCTAACCAAGGTTTGATACAGGTTTAGCATAATTTCCCTGCTTTTGAATTGTATCCCTCTAGAAATAAACCCTAGTACTTGGTTTGCATTTTTAATGACCTTGCTAAACTGTAGCAACTTTTAGTGATTTGTGTATTTGTACTCAGATCCTTTTGTTCCTCTACCCCACCTAGACTCGCACCCTCAAATTAATAAGTGATCTCCCTATTCTTCCTACCAAAATGTAATACCTCACATGGAAACATAGAAGATAGGAGCAGGAGTAGGCCATTCGGCCCCTCGAGCCTGTTCCACCATTTAATGAGATCATGGTTGATCATCCAAATTCAGTATCCTGTCCCTGCTTTCTCCCCATATCCCTTGATCCCTTTAACCTTAAGAAATATATCTAACTCCTTAAATATATTTAATGAATTGGCCTCAACTGCCTTCTGTGGTAGAGAATTCCACAGGTTCACCACTCTCTGGGTGAAGAAATTCCTCCTCATCTCAGTCCTAAATGGCTTCCCCCTTATTTACCAGACTGATACCTGGGATGGCAGGAATGATGTATGAAGAGAGATTGAGTCGATTAGGCTTATATAAGCCTAATCGACCCAATCTCTCTTCATACGTTATTCCTGCCATCCCAGGTATCAGTATGGTGAATCTTCGCTGCACTCCCTCCATGGCAAGAACATCCTTCCTCAGGTAAGGCAACCAAAACTGCACACAATACTCAAGGTGTGGTCTCACCAAGGCCCTGTATAACTGCAGCAAGACATCCTTGCTCCTGTACTCGAATCCTCTTGTTATGAAGGCCAACATACCATTTGCCTTCTTAACCGCCTGATGCACCTGCATGCTTACCTTCAGCGACTGGTGCACAAGGACACCCAGGTCTTGTTGCACTTCCCCGTCTCCCAATCTATTGCCATTCAGATAATAATCTGCCATCATGTTTTTGCCACCAAAGTGGATAACCTCGCATTTATCCACATTATACTGCATCTGCCCAATCACCCAAACTGTCCAAATCATACTGGAGTTTCTCTGCATCCTCCTCACAGCACACACGCCCACCCACATTTGTCTGTGTTGAACTTCATTCATTAATGTCCTCCTGTAATTTGTTGCAGTTCTCCTCAGTATTGACTAACATAGAAACATAGAAGATAGGAGCAGGAGTCGGCCATTCAGCCCCTCGAGCCTGCTTCGCCATTCAATGAGATCATGGCTGATCATCCAAATTCAGTACCCTGTCCCTGACTATGTCTCCCCGCCCCCCGTCGCCAAATTTGGTATTATCCGCAAATTTAGAAATTGTGTTTTTGATTTTAAAGTCTCCTGCCACTCTGAATAGCTGCTCTTGCCATATTCCCCAGGTCGTACCGAAAGGTGGCGGCGTCCCAGGGTGCAATCTGTGCCCCCAGAGGCCTTGTTATTTGGTTGAATCAATAAACCTGATGCGTTGTGTCCGAGTCTGACTTTTTCTAGTTAAAAAAAAATCTCAAGAGCTCTAAATATTCAGGCGGAGGGAAGGCGCTATTAATCCCAGAACACCCCGCGGCGCAGGGGTCCTGAGAGCGGGGTCAGCGATAGCGTGAGAGAGAGAGAGAGAGCACACCGGGCCTCTGCACCGGGACCCGGACCCACCGCAACCCGAGTACCGGCACCGAGCCTCACCGCACTGCCACCCGGACCCACCGCAACCCGAGCACCGGCTCCCGGCCTCACCGCAATCCCCGGACCCGCGACAGCACCCGGACCCCCCGAGCAGCGAGGGCCCCGGCACCATGCCGCGATCCCGGCGCGACAAGCGGGGTAAGAGCCATGGGGCCTGTCCCGGGGCCGAAGCATCATTTTGTTTCTTTCTTAACCAACTCGCGATTTTACAGAATTTCCACAAAAAACTGCAGCCCGGGGCCGAGAGAATGCTCCGAGAGCCGGGGTGTCGGTTCCGGTCTCTGAGCATTCCCGATTCAATCGTTCCATAAACTCACTGCCTCTTCTTTTATTTCTGCAGTTTCTTTGACTAAAACAACCAAGAAAGGATTACAGATCAAACAGAACCTGATCGAGGAGGTGAGTCAACGATCGCATTGTCCCAGTAACAGGCGGCCGCTCCGGCCTCTCCCGCTCTTCTATCCCATTCTCTGCTCCCATCATCGCGGTCACACACCCGGCCATCTCTGGTCGCTTTCCCTCCCAACCTCATCACCTCCTGTGTCGGCCTTGGAATTTTGTTCCCGCCCGCGCCATCATTTACAACAACAAATTCCCCCAACTGTCTAGTCTTTGGCCCTAGGTTCAGTTCACCAAAACATTTCTGCAGCTGTCGATCTGCTCAATCACACCCAAACCACCTCCTTTGATGCCCTTGTCCCCTGTAAAACCCTCGCTCTTTCCCACCCTGGTATGACCCATCTTCGCTCTCCACTTGTTTATCCATTAGCGAGAGCTGGCTGGACCACATCAAGCACAAAGATAATCCCTGGCTTCTTTTCTCCACTACCAACCATCTCCTTAAACTCTCCATCCTCACCTTTAACAAGTGTGAGGAGCCCCTGAACCTCTGACACTAAAATTGAGACCATATGTTCAGCCTCCTCTGCCGCACCCTTCCCTTCCCTTCCCTTGCCCGCTAAGATTCCTCCAACTCTCTTCCCCCACCCCACCAAACATGCATCTTTCTCTAATTTCTCTCCTATCTCCACTCATGCCCTCTCTGAGCTCTTCTTATCCATGAGACCCAATCACTGCCCCTGCCTCAGCCCATCTGCTGCTGAAACCCTCATCCATGCCTTTGTCACCTATAGACTTAACTATTCCAATGCTCTCTTGGCTGGCCCCTCTCCTTCTGTAAACTTCAGCTCATCCAAAACTCTGCTGGCCATATCCTAACTCGCACCAAGTCCCGTTCACCCGTCATCCCTGTGGCTCCCGGTCCGGCAACGCCTCAAATTTTTAACACTCATCCTCGTGTTCCAATCCCTCCATGGCCTCACTGCTCCCTATCTCTGAAACCTTCACCCCACCATCCATGGCCGTGCCTTCAGCCGTCTAGGCCCTAAGCTCTGGAATTCCTTCCCTAAACCTCTACCTCTCTCTCTCCTTTTAAGACACTCCTCAAAACCTATCTTTGTCCAAGCTTTTGGTCACCGGTTCTAATATCTCCTAATGTGGTTCGGTGTCAAATTTAGTTTGATAACCCTTCTGTGAAGCACTTTTGGATGTTTTCCTAAATTAAAGGTGCAATATAAATGCAAGTTGTTGTTGTAAATGATTAGTTAATCCTTCAGGATTGAAACCACTAAAATATCTGGTAGAAAGTTGGCCAAAGTATGCTGACGGTTTGTTTGAATCCTTGTTACTGACGTATGTCAACATCTTGTTTTTCCATTTTTAAGTTACGGAAATGTGTGGACACCTACAAGAATCTCTTTGTCTTTTGTATTGAGAACATGAGAAATAACAAACTGAAGGACATGCGGAGTGTCTGGAAACATAGCCGGTGAGTCACTGGGATCTTTTATGTTTTTTCGATTAGATCATGGTTGATCTGTGTCTTAACTCCATTTATCCCCCTTGTTCCATAACCCTTGATGACCTTCTCTAACAAAAATTTATCAATCTCTGTTTTGAAAATATCTCTGCCCCTCCACAGTTCTGATCTTCTTGCCATTTGGAAAAATACTCTGATCTATCTTTCTTGGGTCCAAAGTGGATGACTTCACACTTCCCCACATTGAACTTCATCTGCCACAGTTTTGCCCACCTTAATCTATCAGTGTCCCTTTGCAACTTTATGTTCCTATCTACACTATTTAATGTGCCACTTGGCGTTGTCGGCAAACTTGGATATACGGCTCCCTATTCCTTCATGCAAGTTATTTATAAATATAATGAAAAGCTGACGCTGCAGTACATTTCCCTGGGGGACACCTCTAGTCGCATCCTGCCAATTTGAGTGCATACCCATTATCCCTACTCTGTCTCCTACCTCCTCACCAATTCCCTACCCATGTCAATTCCATGCACTCTCATTTTTGCTAACAGTCTCTTGTATAACTACAGGTAAAACTATCTTATTTTGTGCTTGTGCAGGTTTTTCTTTGGTAAAAACAAAGTGATGATGGTGGCTCTGGGAAAGGGACCAGCGGACGAGTACAAGGACGGCTTGCACAAGGTGAGCTCTCGGTGACTGGGCCGCGTATGGGAGCGATCACTGCACGTTTCAACCTATATTTCCACAACACAAATTTCAATGGTTAAATCTACTGGAATTTTTTGAGGATGTAACTGGTAAAATAGATAAGGGAGAACCAGTGGATGTGGTGTATTTGGACTTTCAGAAGGCTTTCGATAAGGTCCCGCATAAGAGATTAGCGTGTAAAGTTAAGGCACATGGGATTGGGGGCAAGGTATTGACTTGGATAGAGAACTGGTTGGCAGACAGAAAGCAAAGAGTTGGAATAAACGGGTCTTTTTCCGAGTGGCAGGCAGTGACTAGTGGAGTACCGCAGGGATCGGTCCTTGGACCCCAGCTATTCACAATATATATTAATGATCTAGACAAGGGAACTAGATGTAATATCTCCAAGTTTGCAGACGAGACAAAGCTGGGTGGGCGTGTGTGCCGTGAGGAGGATGCCGAGAAACTCCAGGATGATTTGCACAGGTTGGGTGATTGGGCAGAAGCATGGCAGATGCAATATAACGTGGATAAATGTGAAGTTACCCACTTTGGTGGTAAAAACAGGAAGGCAGATTATTGTTTGAATGGCAATAGATTGGGAGAAGGGGAAGTGCAACAAGACCTGGGTGTCCTTTGCACCAGTCGCTGAAGGTAAGCATGCAGGTGCAGCAAGCGGTTAAGAAGGCAAATGGTATGTTGGCCTTCGTAGCGAGAGGGTTCGAGTACAGGAACAAGGGTGTCTTGCTGCAGTTGTACAGGGCCTTGCTAAGACCACATCTTGAGTATTGTGTGCAGTTTTGGTCACCTTACCTGAGAAAGGATGTTCTTGCCATGGAAGGAGTTCAGCGAAGATTCACCAGGCTGATACCTGGGATGGCAGGAATGACGTATGAGAAGAGATTGGGTTGATTGGGCTTATACTCGCTGGAGTTTAGAAGAATGAGAGGGGATCTCATTGAAACTTATAACATTCTGACAGGACTGGACAGACTAGATGCAGGAAGGATGTTCCCGATGTTCGGGGAGTCCAGAACCAAGGGTCACAGTCTAAAGATAAGGGGTAAGCCATTTAGGACAGAAATGAGGAGGAATTTCTTCACCCAGAGAGTGGTGAACCTGTGGAATTCTCTACCACAGAAGGCAGTAGAGGCCAATTCATTAAATATATTCAAGAAGGAGTTGGATATATTTCTTAAGGCTAAAGGGATCAAGGGGTATGGGGAGAAAGCAGGGACAGGGTACTGAATTTGGATGATCAGCCATGATCGCATTGAATGGCAGAGCAGGCTCGAGGGGCCGAATGGCCTACTCCTGCCCCTATCTTCTATGTTTAAAGGGTTAATGTTCAGGTTGATCACCTTTTGTCATTGGCATGAAACGTTAACCCTGCGTTGCTCCCTTCAGCTGCTGCCTGACCTGCTGAATGTTTCCAGCATCTGTAGTATTTAACATTGAAATTTTTTTTCCTGTAGGTCAGTAAACAGTTGCAAGGTGAAGTTGGTCTCCTGTTCACTAATCGCACAAAGGCAGAGGTGATTGAGTGAGTCTCCCAACAGTTTTTCTGCCTACTTTCTCTGACCTGCATGAGCTGCTCCTACACTTACTTCTGATTCTTTAATGTTTCTGTTGAGTTATTGAACAACGCTGTCTCTTGCCCTCGCTCCAATCTACAGGTGGTTTGATCAGTACACGGAGTCCGATTTTGCTCGGTCTGGGAACAGAGCTACGATGGCCGTTACGCTCAATGCTGGGCCGCTGCCACAGTTCACGCACTCTATGGAGCCACAGCTGCGGCAGCTCGGGTTACCAACCACGCTGAAGAAAGGTACGGTAACGACCAAGGGCAATTTGTGCTTAACCAGTGATGTGCTCATTCTCTGCTGTCACGCATGGGCAGAATAAGATTTGGAAAGATAAGCAGTAGTTGGATTTCACTTGTGTGGTCTCTGTCTCCTAGGTGTCGTGACGTTATTGTCTGATCATGATGTGTGCAAAGAAGGTGCCTTACTGACCCCCGAACAAGCACGTCTTCTGGTTAGTTTTTATTTTAAAATATAACTTTCAGAAACAAGCTGCTGTGAGAAGCAGCAAGGGAGGAGCTGGCTTTAATTTGGAGAATTTCCCTGAAGGGAGGTCAAAAATTGTAGTGACAGTGGAAACTGACTACTTCGGCTTAATTTTTAGAGATTGAATGAGGGCAGTCCTTGGCAATTGCTGCTTCAACATTTTGTAGCTGAATGGGATCTAAGTACAGTTTTTTAAAATTCTTTCATGGGATGTGGGCATCACTGGCAAGGCCAGCATTTATTGCCCATCCCTAATTGCAGTTTGAGAAGGTGGTGGTGAGCTGCCTTCTTGAACCGCTGCAGTCCGTGTGGTGAAGGTGTTGTTAGGGAGGGAGTTCCAGGATTTTGACCCAGCGGCGATGACAATACCAGCCAATAGAATCTGGCCAACACCACCTCCTCCTCCACACGTTAAGGTGGAATGGGCCAATAAGTGGAAAAACTTGCCTGCAGGTACAGGTGAAATACAATTTCCCAAATTTGCAGCATTCAAATAAAAATGTAAATATTGGTGATGTGGAAGCTGTGTGCAAATTCTGAATTGTTCACTCGGTTCTCTCTTGCAGAAACTGCTTGGTATCGAGATGGCGGCATTCAAAGTGACGATAAACTGTATGTGGAACTCCGAGACCGGTGAATTTGAGCAACTGGCAACGACGGATATTGGCGGGAAAAGCGGCAAAAAGGTGGAGGAGATGGAAGAAGAGCAGGAGTGACAGAGTGGAAGTTTGAGGGCTGCAGCCCGGGTGTGACATCAGTGTTAAACTTTGGTGACTAACCAGCAATGCCCACGAACATTTTGGGATATCAATTGCTGCATTTATGGACACTAACTTTAGTGTGGATTTTTAATAAAAGTGTGGAACTTTAACAGATTTATTATTGGCTGAGCCTCTCCTGGTGACGCAGTAGACACGGGAGCTGAGGTTAATTGACCTTTGTACTGACCTCCGGGGCACCTACTGATTAACATGGCTTATACATCCTAGTGTTACAGAAAAAAGAATTCATGTTTATTTAGTGCCTGTCTGAGCTCTTCACAATCAATGAACGGTTTTAAAGTGTAGTCACTGTTGTAGACGGCAGCCAATTTGTGGATGGCAAGATACCACTAACAGCAGTGAGCTAAATGACCAAAAGATCTGTTTTTTGGATAAATGTTGGCCAGAACTCCCTGCTCTTGGAAAAGGGCCATGGGATCTTATGCCCACCTGCACAGGTAAACAAGATATCAGTTTAACGTCTCGTCTGACAGACTGCAGCTCTGACAGTACAGCACTCCTTCAGTACTTCCCCCCCCCTCCGACAGTGCAGCGCTCCCTCAGTACTTCCCCCTCAGTATTTCCCCTTCCGACAGTGCAGCGCCCCCTCAGTATTTCCCCCTCCAACCGTGCAGCGCTCCCTTGGTACTTCAGCACAGTACTAATCAAGATTATCTGCTCAAATCCTGGAGTGGAACTTGAACCCACCAAAACCTTCTGCCTGGGAGATGAACATGCTACCACGGAGCCTGGCTGTCAATGTTCTGTAATATATTATCCATCTGTGTACATCCACACTTGTAAATATCAGGCAATAACTACACCCTTCCCCCTCCCCAAGTTAGAGGGATTACTGTAATACTCAGCACCGTCTGGCAGGCAGCATTATAGCGTAACCAGTTTACCTCGGCCGTCTCCATTATAAATGTGAACATAGGAATTTATAATAAAAATAACAATCTGTACCTGTAAAATGAGGACAGCA
Source organism: Somniosus microcephalus (assembly GCF_052327205.1). Lineage (NCBI taxonomy): Eukaryota > Metazoa > Chordata > Chondrichthyes > Squaliformes > Somniosidae > Somniosus > Somniosus microcephalus. The sequence goes on from NC_141011.1 coordinate 32,834,654, forward strand.
ATACATTTGCCAATACTAGCACATCCACTCATCTTGTTTCAGTGGAATATTCCCTGTGCAATGCTATGGGCGATTGAGCAGTGACACTATAAACATGTTACATGTAGTGAATCAGTTTAGGTTTTTATTTTCCATTGGAGACAGATTCAAAACAATTTTGTACTGTTGCTAACGGCTTTGATTCTATTTCGTGTTTACAGTTCACTTCTCCAGCAGTTGTAGGACTGGAATAATTGAAGGTCCTCACAGTGCAATCTCATTTGTCTCTCTGGTGTTAGCAGTTTTTCCCTAAGCTGGTCCTCTGCCCGATTCCTTATTACAGGACAGTTACCCCTCCCTCGCCCATACAGACCCGTCACTGAAATTTCCCATTGCAGCTCAGCAACTTGCACCAGGATTGCTGGATGTCAAGCCGCCTGAACGTATCAGTTACAGGAAGCAATTCACCCGTACCACATGCATCTGATGCTAAATTCAGCTCCAAGAAGCAAAATCATTAGAACTAGATTATACGAGAAATTATATTTTTTCTAATTGTTCTGTAATATACTATCCATCTGTGTACGTCCACACTTGTAAATGTCCGGCAATAACTACACCCTTCCCCTCCCAAAGTTAGAGGGGTTACAGTAACACTCAACACTGTCAGGCGGGTAACATTATAGTGTAACCAGTTTACCTTGGCAGTCACCATTATAAATGTGAACGTAGGAATTTTTAATAAAAATATTAAATGTAATTATTTCAGTACTGGTATTTTTAAGGAGCTGCCCATTCAAGCAGAGGCGGTCTCTTTATCGAAAGTAATTTGGGCAATCGTGTGCTACGAGGTTCCAAGCTTCATTAAAGGCCTCGACCACAGCTGGGGCAAGTGGCCCTTCCTCAGACGCAGCCAGGTTCTGTTGAAGCTGCTCCATCGTTGATACCCCAATTATAACCGTGTCACCAAGATCTCCCTGGAGAAAACAAACAAGATGTCAGCCCTTGTATTCATTGTCGGTGAACAATCCTATCTGAAGAGAGAAGGTGGAGAATGAGCAGGCTCGGAGTCGGGACCATCTCTGAATGGGGAAGGTGGCGAATGAGCAGGCTGGGGACTCCGAATGGGGAAGGTGGAGAATGAGCAGGCTAGGGACCATCTCCAAATGGGGAAGGTGGAGAATGAGCAGACTAGGGACCATCTCCAAATGGGGAAGGTGGCGAATGAGCAGGCTGGAGACTCCGACTGGGGAAGGTGGAGAATGAGCAGGCTAGGGACCATCTCCGAATGGGAAAATTGGAGAATGAGCAGGCTGGGGACTCCAAATGGGGAAGGTGGAGAATGAGTAGGCTAGGGACCATCTCCAAATGGGGAAGGTGGAGAATGAGCAGGCTAGGGACCATCTCCGAATGGGAAAATTGGAGAATGAGCAGGCTCTGGACCATCCTGTGAACAGTCCTCAAACCACAAACTGCTGAGTGAATCAGTGATCAGGGGTTAAGTTTCCATTGGGCCAAGTCATCACTCCAATGGGTTGTAATTTGTGACATTGATATTTACGTTGCAGAATCTGTGCCGTACCCGGAGTTTGGAGTGATGATACATCCACCGTAACGCTGCTGATGTCAGGCTTGGCTTCTCACAACTGTAACTTGCATCTATTGCTTTCTTCACCAAATCTAAGGCTTGGAAATGATGCTCCTTCCAGTACCTGAACCACAGTCGACAGCAAGGAAAGAACATTATTCACAGTGAGAATAACAGAAAATGCAAAACTTAGAATTGACTGAAAATCAGTTGAGGAGTGAGGTGCCAAACAGCTCGAGTGCCGCTACAGGGAAGGGGTAGAAGGTGAAGCCCGACGGCCATGAAGAGCCGGAGAGCTCACCTGTTTCTGTACGCCTCGGCCCAGCTGTTTCCAAAGAAGCGGCCAGTGGGCTGTTTCTCATTTTTGTCTTCAAATTGGTATTTCCCGGTCAGCAGCCCACCTGCACCAACGAGACACAGTTTATATTCTCTCCATTCCTCAGGGCTCCCTCCGCCCGCCCCCAGAATCCTCTGCGATGCTGCCCATGATCTGGACCCTGTGAAGCTCAGAGTGGGGCCTGGGCTGACTTGGCCATCCATTTTGTGAAGGCTGGGAATGGACCCCGTTCCTCCCCTCCCCGAAAGCATTGATCATTACTTCCCCCACTCATCCGTGTGACGATTCCTTCAAGGGGGAGGGGGCATTCTTGCGTCACCTGATGTCCACACATGCATTCCCCAGTGCGGGGGGGGTCACTGGCTAGGAATCAGATTTTTCTGAGTCCACGTGTAGCCCCGACTGCTGTGTGGTGGAGTTGGTCTAACTCAGCACAGACCAGGGAAGGGTGGGGCTCAGCCACTGGGCTTTACACTGCTTGGAAACCTTTTCCCAATATCCACATGCTGCAGCAGAGCTGGATAATTCAAAAGGAACCTTCAGCAATAATGTTTTGCTATGTTCTGACATTGATCCCATGTTTCATCTATTTCTGGGATGATGCTGTACCTGCAAGCGGGTTGTAGGCATAAAATCTCATCCCTAGATGCCGGAGACAGGGAAAGAGTTCTAACTCCACTTGCCGGGTGGTGCCATTGTACATTCCCTACAAACAGAAATAAAATCATTTCAGGCTGAACCGTCTATATGTGGAAAACACGCATCCAACCAGACAGAATAATGGGCACTAACTACAACACTCGGCTCCCAGATATTTAGCTTTGTGGCCAACAACTTGCAATTTTCCAGCACCTTTAAAGTAGAAAAATATCCCAAGACGTTTCACAAAGGCGTAATCAGACAAATGTTGACACTGAGCCAAGGAAGGAGATATTAGGACAGGCTTGGTCAAAGTGGTAGGTTTTAAGAAAGGTCTTAAAGGAGTTGAGAGAGGAGAGGTTTAGGGAGCGAATTCAAACTGCTGGCGGCATGGCTGCCAAATGGTGGAGTGAAGAGAGTGGCAGAAGAGTACAGAGTTTTGGGGGGTTGTAGAGCTGAAGGTTACAGAGATAGGCAGGGGCGAGGCTGAAAAGCCATATGTGCCATATGGAAGCAATGGACTCACTCATTATCAACCTCAAACGTGCCTCCATGGAGAATTGCCAAGACCAGACACCACAACACAGGAGAACAATGTTCCGGTTTGCGCCTCATAATGGGGAGCTCTGGAGCAACACTGGCAGCAATCCAGAAGCAGGTCAACAGCATGCGTTGGGGTGTGGCCCAGGACTGTGATTTTACGGTATGGGAGAATCACTCCCAGGGGGGGGCATGCCCTAACCTCCAAATTTCTAAAACTATAAAAAACAACAATTTGTATTTAAATACTGCCTTTAATGCTGTAAGATGTCCCAAGGTGCTTCACAGGGGCCATTATCAAACAAAATTTGACACCGAGCCACATAAGGAGATATTAGTGCAAATGACCAAAAGCTTGATCAAAGGAGCGTCTTGAAGGAGGAAAGAGAGGTTTAGGAAGGGAATTCCAGAGCTTAGGACCTTGGCAGCTGAAGGAATGGCCACCAATGGTGGAGCGATTCAAATTGGGGCTGCTCAAGGGGTCGGAATTGGAGGAGCGCAGAGATCTCAGAGGGTTTTAGGGCTGGAGGAGATTACAGAGATAAGGAGGCAAGGCCATAGAGTGATTAGAAAACAGGGATGAGATTTTAAAATGAAGGCGTCGCTTAACCGGGAGCCAATGCAGGTCAGCGAGCACAGGGGTGATGGGTGAACGGGACTTGGTGCGAGTTAGGACACGGGCAGCTGAGTTTTGGATGACCTCAAGTTTACAGAGGGTACAACGTGGGAGGCCGGCCAGGAGTGCGTTGGAATAGTGAAGTAAAAAAACAAAAATAACATGCTAATAAATCCACAAATACAAGGAAATACATCAGATGAGCACATTAACTAAAAGAGAAGCTCACGGAGTTGGATCCTCCGGCTGGTTGGATGTTGCGAATCTCACTCTTGACGTACCTGATAGACGGTGGGAAGAACCCAGTTGTTATGTTTACAGATTGAATGCACCTCTGCTACTTCCCATGAAGCATAGTTTGAGAGGCCGAGTTCTTTAAACTTCCCCTAAAAAAAAAATCTATGTTAAACCATTCTGACTTTTTACAAGTTATTTCACAGCAGCAAAAACATGCATCATTAACAGAAACCTTACCATGAAATGAAGACATGCAAACATATAGCATCTGATCATCTCAGAAACTGCTCAAAGCCTTTCATATGCAGTGAATCACTCTGAACGGCAGTAACTGTTATACTTAACAGACCTAACAGACAGTGATGATATAAATCTTTTACTTGTCTTTGAAGGAGGAATGTTGTCCATGACACTGGCAGAACTCCCTGCTCCTCTTCACATAGTGTGATTGGATCTTTAACATCCACCTGAACCACTGCAACAGGGCCTCGGTTTAATGTCTCATCCTAAGAGTGGCCCCTCCGACAATCCTGCACTCCCTCAGTACTGCACTGCTCAATGGGCTATGGCAAGTGGGACTAATTAGATAGCTTTCATAGAGCTGGCACAGGCACGATGGGCCGACTGGCTCTGATTCTATATTCAAGTATGACTTGTCCGCCCTGCATGCCCACAGCCTCCGTGTTAAACTCTAATCTCAGCGTTGTACCTGTTGGTAAAGCTCCTGACAGGCAGCCAGCGTTTCCTCAATTGGTGTCTCGTGGTCTGGGGCATGGAGGTACAGGATCTCGACGCTTTCCCTTTGCAGACGCCCCAACGATGTGTTCAACTGATGTCGGACACTCTCTGCTTTCAATGTCTTCCCATCCCACGGATTCACTTTGGTTGCGATCTTCACTGGAAGATACAGAAACAGAAATCAGAGTGAACATTCACCACACAGACTGCAGCCGTTCAAGGCGGCGGCTCACCACCACCTTCTCAATGGCAATTAGGGATGGGCAATAAATGCTGGCCTTGCCAGCGACGCCCACACCCCGTGAATGAATTAAAAAAAACAGAAGTTCTGAACCCCTGCTCCTGCCAACACTGAGGGAAGGGCTGTTGAGCCTGGAGACTGCACACTCCCGGTGCCCGGGGACTGCAGACACCTGGTGCCCGGGGACTGCAGACTCCCGGTGCCCGGGGACTGCAGACACCCGGTGATTGTACACTCCCGGTGCCTGCACACTCCCGGTGCCCGGGGACTGCACACTCCCGGTGCCCGGGGACTGCACACTCCCGGTGCCCGGGGACTGCAGACACCCGGTGCCCGGGGACTACTGACTCCCAGTGCCCGGGGACTGCACACTCGGTGCGCGGGGACTGCAGACACCCGGTGCCGGGGGACTGCACACTCCCGGTGCCGGGGGACTGCACACTCCCGGTGCCGGGGGACTGCACACTCCCGGTGCCGGGGGACTGCACACTCCCGGTGCCGGGGGACTGCACACTCCCGGTGCCGGGGGACTGCACACTCCCGGTGCCGGGGGACTGCACACTCCCGGTGCCGGGGGACTGCACACTCCCGGTGCCGGGGGACTGCACACTCCCGGTGCCGGGGGACTGCACACTCCCGGTGCCGGGGGACTGCACACTCCCGGTGCCCGGGGACTGCACACTCCCGGTGCCCGGGGACTGCACACTCCCGGTGCCCGGGGACTGCAGACACCCGGTGCCCGTGGACTGCAGGCACCCGGTGCCCGGGGACTGCACACTCCCGGTGCCCGGGGACTGCACACTCCCGGTGCCCGGGGACTGCAGACACCCGGTGCCCGTGGACTGCAGACACCCGGTGCCCGGGGATTGCACACTCCCGGTGCCCGGGGACTGCACACTCCCGGTGCCCGTGGACTGCAGACACCCGGTGCCCGTGGACTGCACACTCCCGGTGCCCGTGGACTGCAGACGCCCGGTGCCCGGGGATTGCACGAACCCGGCGCTGCCACCATCCCCCGGGTCGTGCCCAGGGCCCGGGCCCCTCACCTCTCTGTCCGAGGCCCAGCGCGCCCACAATCTGCTCCGCGCGCCCCTCCGTGTACATGAACGCGCCGTCCAGCTCCTCGTGTCCGCGCTCCAGGAACGCGCTCACCATGGCCGCGCTCTGCTCGGCGTCCGCGCGCCGCCCAAACTCCATCATGCCGAGGGCGGTTCGGGGCCGCACCGCAGCCGAGAGACTGGACATGATGCGGAAAACAAAAGGCCGCAACAACCACACGGAGCCCAAGCAGAGACTGACACCCAACATGGCGACCAAACCCCGCCCACCGGGGGGGGACCGAGTCCTAACCCCGCCCACCCGGGGGGGGGGACCGTCCAAACCCCGCCCACCGGGGGGACCGAGTCCAAAACCTGCCCACCGGAGGGGGGGGGACCGTCCAAAACTGCCCACCCGGGGGGACCGTCCAAATCTCGCCCACCGGGGAAACCAAGTCCAAACCCCGCCCACCGGGGGGACTGAGTCCAGACCCTGCCCACTGGGGGGGGGGGGAAACGAAGTCCAAACCCCGCCCACCGGGGGGACTGAGTCCAAACCCCGCCCACCAGGGGGGGACCAGGCCCAAACCCCGCCCACCAGGTGAAACATAGAAACACAGAAGATAGGAGCAGGAGTAGGCCATTCGGCTCCTCGAGCCTTCTCCGCCATTCAATGAGATCATGGCTGATCATCCAAACTCAGTACCCGGTCCTTGCTTTCTCCCCATATCCCTTGATCCCTTTAGCCTTAAGAAATATATCCAACTCCTTGAATATATTTAATGAATTGGGTGAAGAAATTCCTCCTCATCTCTGTCCTAAATGGCTTACTCCTTAGACTGTGACCCCTGGTTCTGGACACCCCGGCCATCGGAAACATCCTTCCTGCATCAAGTCTGTCTAGTCCTGTTAGAATTTTATAAATTTCAATGAGATCCCCTCTCATTCTTCTAAACTCCAGCGAGTATAAGTCCAATCGACCCAATCTCTCCTCGTACGTCATTCCTGCCATCCCAGGTATCAGTCTGGTGAATCTTCGCTGCACTCCCTCCATGGCAAGAACATCCTTCCTCAGATAAGGTGACCAAAACTGCACACAATACTCAAGATGTGGTCTCACCCAGGCCCTGTACAACTGCAGCAAGACATCCTTGTTCCTGTACTCGGATCCTCTCACTACGAAGGCCAACATACCATTTGCCTTCTTAACCGCCTGCTGCACCTACATGCTTACCTTCAGCGACTGGTGCACAAGGACACCCAGGTCTTGTTGCACTTCCCCGTCTCCCAATCTATTGCCATTCAGATAATAATCTGCCATCATGTTTTTGCCACCAAAGTGGATAACCTCGCATTTATCCACATTATACTGCATCTGCCATGCATCTGCCCAATCACCCAACCAGTCCAAATCATACTGGAGTTTCTCGGCATCCTCCTCACAGTACACACGCCCACCCAGCTTTGATCAAGTCCAAACCCGCCCACCAGGGGGGGACCAAGTCCAAACCCCACCCACCAGGTGATCATGTCCAAACCTTGCCCACACCAGGGAGCGTCACTAAACCCCACCCATACCTGGGAGCATCAAAAAAGGTCTTGTTTATTTCCAACACCAGATCTCGAATTGGTCCCTTTGGAGGACAAGATACAGCCAGCAGTTTCTCTGGAATGTGTAATTAGATCCTGCCTGCCTACGTAATCAATTAGTTTGCAAAGTGTAATTGGAGCCATCCTGACCGCCTTGCTCCAGACAGAAGAGCTCACATAGAACAGACAGAGCTCCCATAGAACACAGGGCTCACCCTTGCGGGTTAAGACCCTCTCCCACCCAACAAATAAGTTTCTACTTCCCCCACCCCCAACAAGTTCCTCACCTTCCGCACACCTTCAAGTTTCTAACCTTTTCGCTCCCCAAACAGGTTCCTGACCTCTTTCCCACCCCCCAAGTTCCTAACCTTCTCCTTCTGCCCAATTTTCTGTCCTCCCCCAAACTTCTGACCTGCCCAAGTTCCTGACCTTCTTCCACCACGCACCCTTCTCCCCCTGCGCAAGTTCCCCGCGCCCCCCCCCCCCCCGCCCGGTTCATGAACTCCTCCCCCTCTCCATAGATGGGGCGTTGTGTGTGGGTCACAGATTGTTAACAGGTTTATGGGTATGAAGTGAATAGTGAGTGTCATGACTTCCAGATTTCGCTCAGTCCAATGATATCACTTGCCACACACACACTGCGCTTTCAGAGAAATTATCCAGGTCTTGGGGGTGGAGAGGAAAACGTGGTACGGGTGTAAAGGGGTTGTGGTTGGAAGAACATGATCAATCTAACCATCTGGATCACGTCCTCACTCTCATTCCCCTCCCCCTTTAGACCTGGATCACATTCTTCCCAATCCCCACTGTGCTCTCCGTGCTCTTCTCCCCCCTCCGATCCCTCTCTCTCCCCCACCCTCTCCCCACTCCAATCCCCTATCTCTCCCCTCTCCAATTCCCTCTTCCCCTCCGATCCCCCCCTCTTCCCCTCTGATCCCCCCTTCCCTCTCCCCACTCTTCCCCTCCAATCCTTCTTCCCCTCCAATCCCCCCTCTTCCCGTCCAATTCCCTCCCACCTCCCGATTCCCCCCCCTTCCCCTCCGATTCCCTCTCACCCCCATCTCCTCCGATTCCCCCCCACCCCACCCCATCCCCTCCGATTCCCTCTCACCCCCATCCCCTCTCGCCCCTTCCCCTCTGATCCCCCCCTTCCCCTCCAATCCACCCTCTTCCCTTCCGATCCCCTCTCTTCCCCTCTGATCCCCCCCTCTTCCCCTCTGATCCCCCCCTCTTCCCCTCCGATCCTCCCCTCTTCCCCTCCCCCTCGTCCCCTCTCTGATACCCCTCTCCCCTCCAATTCCTTTTCTCTCCCGTTTCGATCCTCTTTCGCTGTCCTCCACTGCCAGCACAGAGCCAGTGACCTTCTCCCACAGAGCTGAAGAAAGTGTGGCCACAACTATTGGGTAGTGCACACGCACGACTCCGGGATACCGAGCGAATGCGCAGAAGCTTTGCAGAATGTTCGTGCAGATAATCACTCCATACTTTATATCCATTTTTAGAGTAGAGGAAGATAAAATACCAGTGATAAAAACTAAAAATAAAGCAAGGGGAGGAACTTACTGGATTCAATACAAGTAACAATATGTTAAGAGAGAAAATAATGGGATTTAAACTAGATAAATATCCAGGACATGATGGTTTCCATCGCAGGGTATTAAAAGGTGAGGAAATTGCAGAAGCGTTAATCATAATCTTTCAAAGCTCTTTTGATTCAGGAATTATGCCGTTAGATAGGAAATTTGCTAATGTCACTAGATTATTTAAGAAGGGTGGGAGAGAGAAACCAGGTAACTTACAGGCCTGTCAGTTTAACATCAGTTGTGGGGAAGCTACTATAATCTGTCACAGAGTGAATGAGTACTTGAACAAACATGAGCTGATCAGAGAGTCAACATGGATTCGTTAAGGGCAAGTCATGTCTGACTAATCTAGTTGAATGCTTTGAGGTCACTAATAAAAAGGTAGATAAGGGAGTCTATGGATGTTATCTATGTGGACTTCCAGAAGGCATTCAATAAGTGTCCACACAAGAGATTATTAAAAATGAGAGCACACTGAATTGGAGCTAGCCTTCTGATTTGGGTTGGAAATTGGAGACAGAGTGGGGACAAAGGGTAGGTATTCGGATTGGCGGCATGTTGAAAATGTTTGGTCTCTGCAGAGGTTGCCGATTTCAAATGTGGCATCGGTAGTAGGGATGTTCAAATTGGTCTCAGCAACCATATTTTAGTTAAAATTGCCCTTCCCAACCCCAATTTTTTTCTTTTCTTTTCCTGAAGCCTCATACTCAATACTAGGGTAGATCTGCTGGACTCCACAGGAAGCACCTGGTTCAGTTTAACATTTGATGCATCTTTTAATGTTTAATGCCTTTGTTACTACAGGGTTATAGCCTATGAAACCCAGGCAGAGAGGACCTGCGGGAAGGAGGGAGGATGACAGTAGGAGTGTGCGCGCGCGTGCGTGCGTGCTAGGCCAATGTAACAGAGCCTGGTCTCCAATCGTCTTGGATCCCCTTGCCATTGGACCAAGACCTTGCTCTATCAAGCCCGTGTGCAACGGTCACCCCACGTTAAAAGAATTCACGCACAGACATCTTCCATCCTTTAAAATTAAGTTCGGGACCTGGAACGCCAGGACCCTCATGGACAACCCCAACAGTGACAGAGACTGTAGGTCCCGCATTGGACTCATCAGTCACCTGAGAACTCATTTTTAGTGTGGAAGCAAGTCATCCTCGGTTCCGAGGGACTGCTGAAGAAGAGGAGGATGTGGTAAGTAGTGTTCCCCAGGGATCTGTTATGGGGTCTCAACCTTTCACCATATTTATTAAATTACTTGGATGAAGGAATAGAGTTGTATAACCAAAGTTTGTAGATGACGACCAAGTTAGGAGGGACAGTAAGTAGTGCATGTGCGAGCAGGATGTTGCAAAGGGACATAAACAGATTAAGTGAGTGGGTAATATTATGGCAAGTGGAGTTCACTGTGGACAAGTGTGAGGTCATCCACTTTGCATCCAAGAAAGATAAATCAGAGTATTTTCTAGGGCCCATGGTATGAAATTCCCTCCCTAAACCCCTCCTCAGTTAAGACCCTCTTCTTTGACTAAGCTTTTGGTCACCCCTGCTAATATCTCCTTCTCCAGCACGGTGTCTATTTTTGTCAGATTATGCTTCTGGAAGCACCTTAGGCTGTTTTCCTACATCACTAAGAGAAAGAAGAGAACTTTAAAATAGAGTAAAAAAATATAAAAGCTGTTAACAGATTTCACAAAATATCTTGTAAACTAGTTTAGTTCCTATTTAAGGACTTTGTTTATTGTACTTTTTAAAATGCTGAAAATAAAGAAAAACCATACTGGCCTCTCACACATTTCTATTTTTAATTTATAAAATGTTCTTTCACCCAACCAGTTTCTTCCATCTAGAAGTGCCAAATAGACCAGGGCTTCAAGCCCTCTCCAAGACCCTGCAACCAGTCTCCGGTGGGGTGCGACAGCACTGCTCCCTCCCCTCGTGAAGGTCGTAACCTGGTACAGTTGACTAATTCCTCATTATGGAAGCTGGCAGATGACTGCTGGGGCAGTTCTGCAGTTTCTAGATTATAAACCTTGTACATTTGTACGATGCCGTAACATTGCTGCAAAGTCTGTTCGGAAGAAAGTCTACTGAGCACATCTTAAAAAGCAATGCCTAATCATGCAGGAGGAAAACTATTTCAACTACAAATTTACACCGAATTTCATCTCATCCTCAATGTATGCAGCACAACACAGTGTACATGGTCAAACCACAAGCTATCACTATAGTACAAGAGGGTTAACACCCATCCACATGTGCCAATTCAGGATTTGATCCCCACTAATGCTTCACATTTCCTGAGTTTTGAAAGTTCTCTCATATCCCACAAGTCAGTTCAGTGATGAAACATGCCCAGTGCCTTGGGATCTCTGTTCCACTTGGTATTGAGGCCATAGGGTCCGACATGCAGTCAGGATGTTTTCTGAGCTCTCTCCTCAACGTACAACTGCATCTATAAAAGAGTATGGAAAAGCATGAGTCAAGTGCAATCCCCAATGTGAGGGTGTTGTGCAGTACCGTGCAGACAGTGGACTGGAGCAGTGCTCAATAGATCAGTTTGCGTAGTCACTGTTATAATTTTCTTCAGATGTAATCCAGGAAGCAGCACAGTAAATCACTGGGTTAATTCTACAGCCCCGTGTATTTAGCATCAAGTGGGTTCAGAAAATTCATAGAAAACAAACTAAAGTAGATGATCCTAGTTGTGATATTTTCCAACAAATGGCCTCACCTGCCACCCAAAGTTACCACTTAATGTACTCTTGTGGTCTGGAAATCTTTTCATAAACATCTAATGAGTTTACAATCATAAAATGCATGAGAGCTACTGTCACAGGAACCACAAATCCAACATAAGACACCCCTTGCTAGAGTTAAAGTGTTACCTTTAAGATATCTGATGTCATAGTTTTCAGCGGGATTAAACGTGGCTCTCGCATGTTCACCTCCTGTTCATCAGCATGGATCCACGGGAAGTCCTGCACAGGAAAGAAACAAATCAGCAAGGCCGAAAATGACAGAAGCACAACATGAATTGTTGTTTTCTGTGTATTTGTTCTCAGGTTATGGGCAATTTATTGCCTATCTCTAGTTGCCCCAAGGTGGTGGTGGGTCTTCTCCTTGAATCGCTGCAGTCCGTATGGTGATGGTACTCCCAGAATGGTGTTGGATACTGAACTCCAGGATATTGATCCAGTGACAATATGGGAATGGCGATATACGTCCAAGTCAGGATACCGTGCGACTTGAGGGGAACTTGCAGGTGGCATTGTTCACATTATGTTGCTGCTTTTTGCCGCTCAGTGGTAGGTTGTGAGGCTGGGAGGTGCTGTTGAAACAAGCTGGTGGAGAGGGTGGATAGTGAATTCAGTGGCAAGGGCACCATGCTTTGTCCTGGATGGTGTTTCTTGAGGGTTGTTGCATCCACCCCCATCCAAGCAATCCTTAGTTCAGCCTTGTAGCTATGGAGAAGCTTTGAGGGGTCGGGAGGTGAGCCACTCATCGCAGGCTATCCAAGCTCTGCCCAGGCCAAGGTGTTGATATGGCCAATTCAGTTAAGCTTCTGGTCAATGGTGTTGATGCTGACTTAGCTACGGTGGTGACACTCAAGGTCAAAGGAAGATAACCAGGCTTTCTCTTGTTTGAGATGGTCATTTCCTGGCACTTACGTGGTATGTGTGTTAACTACCACTTGTCAGCCCAAGCCTGGGCATTATCCTGGTCCTACTATTGACCTGTGTGGACTGCTCCATTATTGGAGGAGTTGAGCAGAGCTGAACACTGGAAGTGACAGCAAACAGCCCCATTCCTGACCTTGAGGTTAAGTGCAGTTACTCACCTCTTCTCTGACATTCACCTCGTGTCAATGTGATAAGGTCTGGAGCCGAGTGGTTCTGGCAGAACCCGTACTTAGCGTTAGTGAGCAGGTTATTGGAAGTAGCTGTTGTTTGATGACTATTAATTACTTCTTCCAACATTCTACTAATGATTGTCAGGAGGCTGATTGGAAGGTAATTGGCTGCGTTAGATTTATCCTGTTTTTTGTGGATAGGACATATCTGGGCAATTTTCCACATTGTTGGGTAGATGTCAGTGTCATTGCTGCACTGGGATAGCTTGGCTTGGGGGCAGCTTGTTCCAGTAAGCAAGTCTTCAGCACGACAGGCAGGAATTATCAGAGCCCATAGCCTTTGCTGTGTCCAGTGTACTTAGTCAGTTATTAATGTCACTTGGAGTGAACCAAATTGGCTGGACACTGGCATCAGTGATGGTGAGGAGGCCTAGTAGGTTTATCCACTTGATACTTTTGGCTGAAGACATTTACAAACACTTCAGTCATGTCTCTTGCACTCCTACTGGGATCCACTGTGGTTGAGAATATGGATGTTTATGGAGCTTCCTCCTCCAGACAGTTGCCTGAATACCCACCACCATTCTCGACTAGATGTGAAGCTACAGAACTTAGCTCTGATCCGATGACCGTGGAAGCTCTCAGCTCTGTATATAACCTGTTGCTTTTGGTGTTTGGCATGCAGGAAAAAAAAAATCCCACTGCTGGTCTACAGTCCTGTGGTGCCAGAGGGTTCAGTTCTGGGACCACTTCTGTTCACTGTGATTTGGATATAGACATAGAGGCAGTAGTGTCAAAATTTGCAGATGATAGCCAAATAGGAAGTATAGTTAATTCTTTGCAACTTCCTTTAAACTTCTAAAGGCCTATCAATAAGATAGGGGAATGGGCTAAAACGTGGCAGATGGAATTCAATGTCAGTAAATGTGAGGTGATGCATTTTGATAAAAATGTAATGGCAGTAATTATACTCAATGGAATGGAGATGGAAGGAAGCCAACTGGGTGATGGATAGAAAGTGGAGCTTGAAACTCAGGACACTGAAGTTTCGCATGGTCTGATTCAGCCTGAGCAAGTGGCCGGGAGGGGATGGAGCCGAGTTTATGGCAGGGGAGGAGGGTGGTGGCTCTGGTCCTCCCAATGTTTAATTCCTGGAAATTCTAACTCATCCACGACTTAATACAGCACAGAGGTGACCATGGGGTTGAGAGAAATGGTAGAGAGGTAGAGCTGGTGTTGTCACCATAAATATGGAAACTGACTCCATGCCTATGGATTATATCAGAGAGGACAGAGGGTCAAAGACTGATTCTTGGGAAACTCTGAAGGTGACCGTGTAGGAACAGGAAGAGAAACCAGTGTTGGATATGGATTGGCTACATTTGGACAGATAGGAGTTTAATCATGCAAGGGCAGTCCCACGGAGCTGGACAACAGAGAGGCAATAAAGAAGGATGATATGGTATGAACACAAGGAGGGATAATGGGCATGATCGCAGTCAAAGAATATGTCATTTGTGACTTCGGCCAGGATAGAAGTTAAACTGAAGAGATTTGAGCAGGGAATTTTGAGCCAGAAGACATCTTCGAGGACCTTGGAGAGAGGACGGGGACATTACAAATAAAGCAAAAAAGTTAGAGGATGGACGGGTCATGGGATGGCTTTTTTTTTTTTTTATATAAAAGAGGGGTTGATGCCAGCAGTTTTGAATGGGAGAGGGACAGTGACTGAGCAAAGCGAGCCATTAACAATGTATGCAGACATGGGGCCAAGGTCCAAGCTCTGAGCACTCAGTCAGATGGATATACAGAAAATCCCCCTCACCGGAGACACATGTAACATAAATGTACACTGTTACCAGCACATTACATATCACAGACCCCAGCCCACTACCCAGATAGTCTGCTCACCTTTATCACCTGAATCTTCTCCATGTTTCGAGTGGCAACATCTCTGGTATGAACCAGCACAGTGAAGGTACAACCTAGAAATAAACAGCACAATTCTAATAAACACAAACATAGGAGGAAAACAGGGCCCGAAACAAAAACCCAGGAGGAATGTATTCCAGCTTCTGCATTAGAAAGTTACAAAGCAATACTTAAAAACAAATCATGCTCCCTCAATGGCACAGCAAACTAATCCAGAGAGTTGAGCCGTGCAGACCAGGAAAGTCCCAGGTTCGATTCCCAGTCTGTACTAAATTAACTGAGCATCTAGGGCAGCAGTTAAGGTTACAAGTGTTTCAGTGAGCTATTGAGGGAGTGCTGCATGATGTGGTGTTTTGGATGAAACATTAAACTGTCTGCCTGTCCAAGAGTATCTAACAGATCCTAAGGCACTACTCCTGGGATGCTGGGCAATATTCCCTCCTCAACCAATGCTAACAAAAACAAATGATCTGGTTGTTTAAAAAAAGAAAATGCTGGAAGTACTCAGCAGGTCAGGCAGCATCTGTGGAGAGAGAAACAGAGTTAACGTTTCTGGTCGATGACCCTTCGCCAGAGTTCGTCAAACGTTAACTCCGTTTCTCTCTCCACAGATGCTGCCTGACCTGCGGAATATTTCCAGAATTTTCTTTTTTTATTTCAGATTTCCAGCATCCGCAGTATTTTGCTTTTGTGATCTGGTTGTTTATGTCATTTGCTTGATGTGTGACTGTGCTGTGCATGTACTGGCTGGTACATTTGCCTACAAGAGTGACATTTCAAAAACATGTATTTGTTGGTTGTGAAGGATTTCAGGACATCCTGAGGACATGAAAGGTGATATGTAAATTAAAGCTTTTTTTCAGTCCTCTGGATTAGGGAGGAGAAATGAGACAGTGTTATCTCGTGGAAAGTGCATGCGTGTGGAGGTTGGGCGAGGACAGTTAAATTCAGCTGTGATACCACCCACAGTCAAATAGGCTGCCAGTGATCACCATCTAGGTTTGAATATCAAGAATGGCCCTTTCGGTGTGGCATCAGGAAAAACTGTGGGAAATATACAACAGATCCATCAATATATGAAGAGAAAAACCAGGTGGACATTTTGGGCTGAAACTCCTTCAACAGAACATGTATTTCCACCATTCTCTGTTCTTATTACAGATTCTGGAGAGTAATTGGTGCCCATAAAATCATACCCCAGGAAAAGTAAATAACTTCAGGAGAGGAGGGGAGAAAAAAGTATCAGAAAAAAGAAAGTCGCTGTTCCAGAGAAGTACAGAAAAAACAGTCCCACTCCCCAAATCAGTCAGATTGCACCCAGTCTTTTTCACAGTCAGTTTCTCTCAGTCCCCTGTATGCCCAGCTGAAGTTAGCAAAATTCCTAGCTTGCTACGACTGTGCGTGCAACAAACACACTCCTAAGCACAGATTTACCTGGAGGGTTGCTGTCAAGAATTGCATCACAGACACTGATCTTCAGGATCGATGCTCGAAGGAGCTGCTCAACACGGGAAAGCAGCGAGTCAGAGCTGCAAAACAGCAATAAGAAAGATTAATAGATGTCACAGGAAAATCCAACCAATAAAAAAGTTTTGGCTGCACAAGTGCCCCTCAAATGCTGTGTCCTTAATTACTCCTTCCTCCCTTTTACACCACTGACTCTTCCTGGGTATTGCTCAACTGGCATTAGTTACTCCCTGGTGGCCATTCTTCAAGTGTGAGCCTTTGGCAGAGCAGGCTCGAGGGGCCATATGGCCTACTCCTGCTCCTAATTCTTATTTTCTTATGTCGATAGTGTTTGTAGGCTATTTGACCGTGGGAGTAACACATCCATGTCTGATCCTGACCTCACCTGTATGATTCTCTGAACCAGAGAGAAAATGGCTACACCCACTCCCAGGCCTCTCTTCTCCCAGGCGGCTGACTTTGCTCCCTACCATTTTTCGCTCACTGAGAGTGCCCCAAGCCGCTCCACCATCAGCTCCTATTTTCTCCCAGCCCCAGCAACAGGCCGGCCGGTCTTCCAAAACTTAGCACCTGTGCTATACTGCCCCGGCCCCCCTTCTGCCCTGTACTCCTGGGCTGTGCCAAGCGGTCACCATAGACTGTTACTTTATCGAAAAGTGCCTGCTAACATACTGCACTAACATCCATTAATCCTTTAGACTGCAAAAGAAACTGCCAGGGTGATGAGGGGGAAATATACAGGAATGAGATCAGATTAAGTAACGTTGTGGATATTGTGCATAATTGTGGGAAAATCCTCACGGCAGTGCTTCCAGGTAGTGCCATAACCACTGACAGGGTTATAGCAAGATCACAGATTGATTTAAAAGAGAATGTTTGTCTACTTTCTTACAGAAAGAGGGAGATGGGAACAATGAGAGTCAGAGACAAAGACGGTTCCAGGAAAAGAAGAGGACAATTTGACAAGTGTCCTTGATTAATGCCTCAGGAGATCAGATAGTTCTTTAAGTTTGCCAAACTCCTCGATGAATTGGAGAGGGTCTGTTGGTGGTCCGGCGGGAGGAGGAAAAACGGTCTGGCATTTGAGGGATGGGGGAATCATTCATAACACAGTGCTGCGCCCACCGTTGACCTGTACTTTCTACTTTTGAGCTGCTGGGCCTGCTGTACTTTGCCAGATGCTTCCATTTAACGTTTCAAACCTGATCCCTAGAGCTTGAGTTTTCCATCACTCCCATTTCCTTTAGGCCTCCCACTGTCTCAGCTAGTCACATGTCCTTTTATTTCTTTAATGCTGCTATAACTTGAGGGAAATGATCGCGCAATCGTTCCACTGATGCTTCCTCTCTGTCAACTCCCTTTTCTAGTTTCTATTAATATGTTAGTTCATCTCTTATTTTTCAGTTCTGAAGAAGGGTACAAGCCCAAAACACAACATCATAAGAAATAAGAGTAGGCCATTTGGCCCTTCGAGCCTGCTCTGCCATTCAATAAGATCATGGCTGATCTTCTACCTCAACTCCACTTTCCTGCACTATCCCCATATCCCTCAATTCCCTCAATATTCAAAAATCTATCGATCTCTGACTTGAATATATTCAACGACTGAGGCTCCACAGCCCTCGGATAGAGAATTCCAAAGATTCACCACCCTCTGAGTGAAGAAATTTCTCCTCATCTCAGTCCTAAATGGCCGACCCCTTATTCTGAGACTGTGACCCCTGGTTCCAGACTCCCCAGCCAGGGGAAACATCCTCCCTGCATCTACCCCGTCAAGCCCTGTAAGAATTTTGTATGTTTCAATGAGATCACCTCTTATTCTTTTAAGCTCTAGAGAATATAGGCCTAGTCTACTCAATCTCTCCTCATAGGACAATCCCCCCATCCCAGGAATCAGTCTGGTGAACCTTCGTTGCACTCCCTCTATGGCAAGTATATCCTTCCTTAGGTAAGGAGACCAAAACTGTACACAATACTCCAGGTGTGGCCTCACCAGGGCCCTATATAATTGCAGTAAGACATCTTTACTCTTATACTCAAATCCTCTTGTAATAAAGGCCAACATACCATTTACTTTCC
Organism: Somniosus microcephalus; assembly: GCF_052327205.1. Classification (NCBI taxonomy): domain Eukaryota; kingdom Metazoa; phylum Chordata; class Chondrichthyes; order Squaliformes; family Somniosidae; genus Somniosus; species Somniosus microcephalus. The sequence continues at coordinate 32,853,110 of NC_141011.1, forward strand.
TAATTGCTTGCTGTACCTGCATGTTAACTTTCAGTGATTCATGTACAAGGACACCCAGGTCCCTCTGAACACCAACATTTCCCAATCTCTCACCATTTAAAAAATACTCTGCTTTTCTATTTTTTCTACCAAAGTGGATACCTTCACATTTCTCCACATTATATTCCATTTGCCATGTTCTTGCCCACTCACGTAGCCTGTCTATATGCCCTTGAAGCCTCTTTGCATCCTCCTCACAACTTACATTCCCACCCAGCTTTGTATCATCAGCAAACTTGGATATATTACATTTGGTCCCCTCATCCAAATCATTGATGTAGATTGTGAATAGCTGAAGCCCAAGCACTGACCCTTGCGGTACCCCACTAGTTACAGCCTGCCAACCCGAAAATGACCCGTTTATTCCTACTCTCTGTTTTCTGTCTGTTAACCAATCCTCAATCCGTGCTAGCATATTACCCCCAATCCCATGAGCCCTAATTTTGTTTAATAACCTCTTGTGTGGCACCTTATCGAATACTTCTGAAAATCCAAATACACCACATCCACTGGTTCCCCCTTACCTATCCTGCTAGTTATAACCTCAAAAAATTCTAACAGATTTGTCAAATACAATTTCCCATGTTGACTCTGCCCAGTCCTATTATTATTTTCTAAGTGCCCTGTTACCATGTCCTTAATAATAGATTCTAGCATTGTCCCTACTACTGTCAGGTTAACTGGTCTGTAGTTCCCCGTTTTGTCTCTCCCTCCTTTCTTAAATAGTGGGGTTACATTTGCTACCTTCCAATCTGCGGGAACCATTCTAGAATCTATGGAATTTTGGAAAATGACAACCAATGCATCCACTATCTCTATAGCCACCTCTTTCAAAACCCTAGGATGTAGGCCATCAGGTCCAGGGGATTTAGCGGCTTTCAGTCCCATTAATTTCTTGTGACTCTGTTTTCTCCACAGATGCTGACTGACTGGCTGTGTGTTTTCAGCTTTTTCTGTTTTCCCTCAGGGAATCCGATCCGTTTTATTCAATTTTGTTTAAACGATAAAAAGCCGGGCAGTAAGCCTTGTTTAATTGATGGTACGGTAGCACAGCTCACTAGTATACTAGCCCCAGTACCACTGCTCACTAGTGTACTAGCCCCAGTACCACTGCTCACTAGTGTACTAGCCCCAGTACCACTGCTCACTAGTGTACTAGCCCCAGTGCCACTGCTCACTAGTGTACTAGCCCCCAGTGCCACTGCTCACTAGTGTACTAGCCCCAGTGCCACCGCTCACTAGTGTACTAGCCCCAGCTCACTCGTGTGGTTTTGGTTTCCTCACCTAAAAAAGGATATACAGTACTTGACTTAGAGTGGGTGCACCGAAGGTTCATTAGATTGATTCCTGGGATGAGAGGGTTGTCCCATGAGGAGAGATGGAGTAGAATGGGCCTGTACTCTCTGGAGAATGATCGGTGATCTCACTGAAATGTATAAAATTCTTAAGAGGGCTCGACAGGGTAGATGCCAAGAAGCTGTTTCCCCTGGCTGGAGAGTCTAGAACTACGGGTCATAGTCTCAGGATAAGGGATTGACCATTTAGGACTGAAATGAGGAGAAATTTCTTCACTCAGAGTTGTAAATCTTTGGAATTCTCTACCCGAGAGAGCTGTGAATGCTCAGTCGATGAGTATATTCAAGACTGAGATCAACAGATTTTTGGGCACGAAGGGAATCAAGATACATGGGGATAGGGTGGGAAAATGGAGTTGATGTAGAAGTTCAGCCATAATCTCATTGAATGGCGAAACAGGCTCGATGGGCCGTATGGCCTGCTCTTGCTCCTATTTCTTATGTTCTTATGGTGTACTATTCCCCGGTGTCACAGCTCACTAGTGTACTATTCCCTGGTATACTGGCATCTGGATGATAGTGATCATAATATACTTAGATTTAAAGCAGTTATGGAAAGGGACACAGAAAAATCCAAAATGAAAATACCCAACTGGAAAGAGAGCTAATTTCAGTGATTTGAGGGATCTAGCACTGGAAACAAAGATTGGCCAGGAAAACAGTTAATGAACAATGGCAGACCTTCAAGGCAAAGATACTTTGGGTACAAACCAAGCACATTCCATATGGAGGAAAGATGGGGCATCCAAAGCTAGAGCTCCCTGGATGACAAAGGAAATAGAAATTAAAATAAAACAGAAAAAGGAGGTTTATGACAAGTGTCAGGTACAGAATACAGTAGAAAACCATGCAGAATACAGAGAGTGCAGGAGGAAACTGAAAAAGGTACAAGGGAAAAGAGAGTGCATGAGAAAAGATTAACAGGCAGCATAAAAGGGAACCCAAAAATCTTTTATCAACATATAAAAGTAAAAGGATAGTTAAAGGAATGGTGGGGCCGATTAGGGACAAAAAAAGGAAATCTTCTTGTGGAGGCAGAGGGCATGACTGAGGAACTGAATGATTACTTTGCATCTGTCTTCGCAAAAGAATAGGATGAAGTTAACGTTGCAGTAGAGGAGAGCGAAGTAGAGATATTGGATGGAATAAAAATAGATAGAAAGGAGGTACTAAATAGGTTGGCATCACTCAAAGTTAACAAGTCACCCGGTCCAGATGGGCTGAATCCTGGCTCACTGTTAATCAACGCGTCAATTTTAAAATTCTCATCCTTGTTTTCAAATCCTTCCATGGCCTCGCTCCTCCCCATCTCTGTAATCTCCTCCAGCCCCAAAACTCTCAGATATCTGCACTCCTCTAATTCTGGCCTCTCGAGCATCTCCGATTTTAATCACTCCACCACTGGTGGCCGTGCCTTCAGCTGCCAAGACCCGAAGCTCTGGAATTCCTTCCCTAAACCGCTCCGCCTCTCTACCTCTTTCCTCCTTTAAGACACTCCTTAAAACCTTTCTCTTTAACCAAGCTTTTGGTCATCTGTCCTAATATCTCCTTGTAGCGCGGTGTCAAATTTTGTTTTATAACGCTTCTGTGAAGTGCCTTGGGACATTTTACTACATTAAAGGCACTATATAAATACGAGTTGTTGTTGTCAGTTTCTGAAGGAAGCTAGGGTGGAGATAGAAGAAGCTCTGACCACAATCTTTTAATCCTCCTTGGATATGGGAGTGGTGCCAGAGGACTGGAAGATTGCAAATGTTACACCCCTGTTCAAAAAAGGAGGGATAAACCTGGTAACTGCAGGCCAATCAGTCTAACGTTAGTGGTGGGAAAATTACTAGAGACCATTGTCAAGGATAAAATTAATTCTCACTTGGAGAAGCATGGGTTCATAAGGGATAGCCAGCACGCATTGTTAAAGGAAAATCGTGTCTGACTAACCTGTGAGTTCTTTGATGAAGTAAGAGGGAGGGTTGATGAAGGACTTTCAAAAGGCATTTGATAAAGTACCTCATAACAGACTTATTCGGAAAATAGAAGCACATGGTATAAAAATGACAGTGGGAACTTGAGTACGCAATTGGCTAAATGACCTCGACTTGGGCATAGGGAGTACAATTTCGAAATTTGCGGATGACACAAAACTTGGCAATGTAGTAAATAGTGAACAGGATAGTAGCAGACTTAGAGGACATTGACAGACCGGTGAAATGGGCAGACACATGGCAGATGCATTTTATTGTAGACAAGTGTGAAGTGATGCACTTTGGGAGAAACAACATGGAGGGGCAGCATAATCTAAATGGTACTATTTTGGGTGCAAGCGCAGAGGGACCTGTGGGGGTGCATATTCACAAATCCTTGAAGGTGACAGGGCAAGTTGTTAAGGCAGTTAAGAAAGCATATGGGATACTTGGCTTTGTAAGTAGGGGCAAAAACAAGGAAGTCATGCTAAGCTTTTACAAATCACTGGTTAGGTCTCAGCAGGAGTATCGTGTACAATTCTGGGCACCACACATTAGGAAGGATGTCAAGGCCCTGGAAAGGGTACAGAAGAGGTTTACCAGGATGATACCGGGGATGAGGGAGTTCAGTTATGTGAAGAGATTGGAGAAGCTGGGATTATTCTCCTTTAAAGCAGAGAAGGTTGAGGGGAGACCTAATAGAGGTATTCAAAATTATGAGGGGTTTTGAGAGAGCAAATAGGGAGAAACTATTTCCTCGGTTAAGTGGGTCAGTATCCAGAAGTCATAGATTTAAAATAATTGGCAAAAGAACTAGAGGTGAAATGAGGAAAAATGTCTTCACACAGAGGTTGTTAAGATCTGGAACACATTACCTGAAAGTGTGGTGGAATCAGATTCCATGGTCATTTTCAAAGGACAATTGGGCATGTACTTGAAGAGGACTAATTTGCAGGGTTATGGGGAAAAGCAGGTGAGTGGGACTAATTGGAGAGCTCTTTAAAAGAGCCGGCACAGGTACAATGGGCTGAATGGCCTCCTTCTGTGCTGTAGGATTCTATGATTCTAGCCCCAGATGTCACAGTTCAGTAGTGTCCTAGCCCCAGGTGCCACAGCTCAATAGTGTACTAGCCCCAGGTGTCACAGTTCAGTAGTGTACTAGCCCCAGGTACCACAGCTCAGTAGTGTACTAGCCCCAGGTGTCACAGCTCAATAGTGTACTAGCCCCAGGTGCCACAGCTCAGTAGTGTCCTAGCCCCAGGTGTCACAGTTCAGTAGTGTACTAGCCCCAGGTACCACAGCTCAATGGTGTACTATTCCCCGGTGCCATCAACAAGCAACACACTTGTTCATATCCACCCTTTCCACAGTGTACCTTATGACCCAGCCAAGATATTGTAGACAGGTACCTAGGGACCATGCAGATCCTCTGGAAGGAGAGCATTCTTTATTTTAAGTTGGAGTGCAAGTCTTCCCAGGTCTCGTATTTCTCCGAGTAATTGGATCTAGAACAGGACTGATGCAGAAATGGGAACAAGTCACCAACTCATCAGTCGCACCCCCATTCTTTGTCTGAGAAATAGCACACCTCGAGAGTCAAGATGCTGTGGGATACACTCATTGTTCCAAATTTCCTGTCAAGATACTTTCTGGCAATGTCAGAGATCAGGCCGTGCATCGATTCATTAGGCCTACTGATCGAACAGTTTTGTCTCTTTGGATTTCCTGCTTAGGTAACCGAGTGCAGAAAGCAGGAAAGGGGTTACAATATTTAGAAACGTGACCAAAAACCGAACTGAACAGTTTTAAAGATCGTTTAATTGGTAGCAATCTTCAGAGACCTGGCTCAATAGATTGGTGATGTAGGTAGTACAAGAAAACAGAGAACACTAAACATATCTCACCTGACAGACAGCAGAGGAGGCTGGGATATCTCAAAGACAAAGCGCTCCACAGGATGATGCTCTTTATCCAGGATCACCACCACCACCCGATCCACCTCATTCTGAGCGGGAGCAAAGATCATAGGTCACAGTCCACATGTGACTCATTCAAAGTAGGTGATCATCCATGTATTAACAAACAAACGTGGAAGGGGATCTGTAACACCCTTTCAAACAACAGTTTCTGCCGGTACACTGAGATGCCCCAACAGCAGATAGAGAGAACTAATGCTTCTCTGGGTTTGTGACTTTTTTTTTTTTTTTAAATAGTTGTTCTCGGGAGGTGGGCGACACTGACAAGGCCACATTTATTGCCCATCCCTAAATGCAGAGGTTGTGGTGGTGGGCCTCCTTCTTGATCCCCAGCACTCCGCACGCTGATGTTGCTCCCACAATGGCATTAGGTAGGGAATTCCAGTATTTTGATTCAGGAACAATAGATGTCCAAGTCTGAATGGTGTGTACTTGGATGTGGTGGCATTCCCACATTACTGTTTCTTGTCCACCGGGGGGGGTGCTATCAAGGTAACCTTGGTGAGTTGCCGAAGTGAATCCTGTGCAGTCACAGTGCACCAGAGATGGAAGAGGCAAGTACGAAATCCAGTAGCAGGGTCACTCATTAATTGGGCTACTCTGTCCTGGATAGTGTCAAACGTCAAGTGTTGTTGCGATTGCACCCCTCCAGGTGACTAGTGAGTGTTCCATCACACTCCTGACTTGTGCCTTGTAGATGATGGAGAAGCTTCGAGGAGAAGTGAGCCATTCAACACAGAGTGCCCAGCCTCTACCTTGCTCTTAGTCACATTTTCCTTTCTTGAAGGACCTTATTAAATACATTGATAAATGGACAAAAACAGAGATAAAAAGCCCCTCGCTACCACAAATGTTTGGGGGAAGATATGAAAAGTGAATGATATAGACAGGCACCAACTTGCAACCCAGAAGAGCTGCTGTGCACATCCTGGTAGTCAGCTTACAGTAGAGACCCACCCTCGGAGGGGGAATGAAACCTGGTACGTGGTGAGGGGGAGGAGAGATAATGTGGAGTAGAAACAAACTCAATAAAGTGTAAGTTCTTATAAACAGTTGTACATGACAGAAACAGCCAATTAAAGTCTTCCTCACCTTCTCAATCAGAGGCTTGATGCAGTGCAGTGTGTCCTGGATGTACTGGTTCAACTCCGGGTGACACGACATCTACACAAACACAGCATTCAAAAGGTAAACAAAGCATCATTCAGCAAAAAGAGTGATACTTAATATTTTTTAAAGCATGAAATCGCCAATGGCAGCTCCACACTAACCAGACTTAAACAATGCTGTAACCAAGTGGTGTAGGAGAATGAGCTATACTGCACTGCTTCAGACTATCAACAAGCTGGAAACTCATATTTTCTCACCTGGACAGGTACATTGTACTTCTTCCTCTTCTGAAAGATTCCGATTGGATAAACCTCCCTGACGTACAGGATCATATGAATAGCCACTTCTAGAAATTCACACAGTACATCTGCGACCACTGGAGAGAGAGGCAGAGAGATGAGACCAGCTGCAGATTAGGGTGCGAGGGCTCTGGGGCACAGCCTGTAGTGCAAGTCTGGGGGAGCCGGATGAATATAGGGAAGGGAAACAGGGCTGTGCAAAATTTGGAGTGCGGTCTCTATTGAGCCTACTTAGCACAAAGCACTGTAACAAAGTCAGCAAGTAGATGCCTCAGCACCCCTGGACTGGGAAGGGATGGAAAACAAAAACACTCAATATTCCTGCTCCTTAATCACCATCAGTAACTCCACCTGAAAGTACACATGTGGGCATCAAGTGAACGTAGGATCAGGCTCAGTTAGGACGCCCCCAACACTTACTGTTTGCCCAACAACCACTTGGGCAAACTACAGCAAGCAACTAATACCCGTGGAACCGTGCCCTAGCCAGAATCAGCACCAGCAGGAGAGGGAGAAGGGAGACAATTGACAAGAAAACAAAGTAGCTGGATTTGTTACACAGTTTCATACAGAGTATCACTCACTGACAAGGTGAGAATATCAAAGACTGCACCTTGTCCAAAATTGAGATCCTGTCGTGTGAGGGTGGCCATGTTCACGAACACCTGTCGGAGAAATAAAATCAAAGACCATTGGTCAGAAGGGCGGGGTTTAAGAAAACTGCCGGTGTTTATTCCTTGTCCCGTTGGAGAAGAACAGCTTGCATTTATATATCGGCTTTAACCTAGTAAAACATCCCAAGGCGCTTCACAGGAGCGATTATCAAACAAAATTTGACACTGAGCCATTTAAGGAGATATTAGGGTAGGTGACCAAAAGCTTGGTCAAAAATAGGTTTTAAGGAGCATCTTAAAAGGAGAGAGAACTGATTACATATCTTATATTCCCGTTTGGAATATTTGTAATTATTTTTACTGAGCATTCACAAATCGAGCTCTTTGAATTCCATTATTTCAATGCTGGACCAATGATGTGTGTTAACACATGATACCACTCTCAGGTCACGGTCCAGGCTGAGCAGTCCTGTTGATTTGTGGTCAGAGTAACACGGGTGCTATGCCCCTAGAGCTGGTATTCAATGGGAAAGTCAATAGACCTTTGAGTCGCATTTCAGTGTCGGTGACGCGCTTGAAGATATCTATGAGACCGGTGCTGAAGCGAGTGTGGCGCGGGGAGATATCCCAGCCGAGGCCAGACACGCGGGCTTTCCAGCCAGGATAAGGAACGGGATCCTTGGCTCCTTCCCCCCTCCCTAATCCGGTGCACCGAAATCACTAGACGCCGCGGCCCGCCCATATCTCCGGCCGCTGAGTGCGCTCCGGGATTTACTCCAGGGACCCGGCCTAGGCCGCGACCACGGGCCTGACCTGACCTACCCTGCCGTGCCGCCGCTTCCCAGCTACACAATGCGTCTTGATGTCATCGCCCTGCGTGCCTGGAACGTGCCGCAGCGCGAGCTTCAGTTTAAACCCAACGGCTTGACGTCACAAAAAAAGCGAGCAACAGCTCGTACCGCACACACGCCCCGCTCTTCACCCTCACCTCCACACAATACAATACAATACAAATCGCTTTATTGGCATGATAAGGTACATCTTATGTTGCCAAAGCATCAAAATACATTTATGGTTGAACACATAAACGCGGTTCCATTCATACAGTGTATAAACAGGTATATCCCTGAGTTTATAAATATATTTTCGCCTTGTTTATATATACTCTTGTCTTAGTTTACTGGTTGTCCCTCTGTTCATGGCAAGCTGTAACATAGTGTGCCGCCAGTGTTACACAGCTTCTCTCCTCCCCCAGTAGGAATGGGAGTTTTTGGTTGTCAGTCAGATTTCTGAATTCAGGGCATATTTGTGAGAATTTTTGATAGAAATTCTCTCTGATGCCCTGATATTTTCCACAGGCTGTGAGGAAGTGCATCTCTGTCTCAACTACTCCCTGACTGCAGTGAGAGCATATCCTGTCTTCTCTTGGCAGCCTGGTCTGCCTGTGTCTGCCTTTTTCGATCGCTAGGCTATGTTCGCTAAGTCTGTACCTTGTCAAGGTTCTTCTCAGTTTGTTATCCTTTACCATGGTCAGGTAATCAGCTATGTTGTATTGTCTGTTTAGGGCCAAGTAGCAATTGAGTTTGCTTTGGGTTTTTGTTGTTTCTGCCCAATATGACAGATATTTTTCCTTTTGCTTAGCGACGATTGTGTTGGGTCGAATTCTTTGTGTTACCCTGTCACTGTCCTGGGGCTGGTTATTGTTAGTATTGTTATTAGTTACTTTATTGAGTCCCAGGACTAGTTGACTGAGGGTATTCTTCTTTATGGTCAGCTCTTGGCATTTCAGGGCGTCGTAGTGATAGCATTGGGGGTTACTCATTTGTAGGTGATTCCAAAATTTGGTGGCTCTTTTTTGGATAGTGATTATTAATGGGTATTGGCCTAGTTCCGCCCTGCATGCGTTGTTTACTGTTTTCCTTTGAGTCCGGAGGATACTTTTACAGAATTCCGCATGTAGGATCTCAATTGGGTGTTTGTCCCATTTTGCAAAATCTTGTTGTGTTAGTGGTCCCCAGACCTCACTGCCATAGAGTGCAATTGGTTCAATTACTGATTTGAAAATTTTGAGCCAAATGCTAATTGGGATTTCTATTTGGATTGATTTTTTGATGGCATAGAAAGCCCTTCTTGCTTTCTCTTTCAGTTCATTCACAGCCAGTTTGAAGTTTCCCGTAGAACTGATTTTTAAGCCCAAGTATGTGTAGTGAGTGGTTTGTTCAATTTTGGTTGTTCCTACTGTGAAATTTATTGTGGGTCCATGTTGTTTGGATCTTTGCTGGAACACAAGGACTTTGGTTTTTTGGGGATTTATTGTCAGGGCCCAAGTCTGGCAGTACGACTCCAGCAGGTCCAGGTTCTGCTGTAGACCCTCCTTAGTTGGTGACAGCAGAACCAGGTCGTCGGCATAGAGGAGGAATTTAACCTTGGATTCATATAGGGTGAGGCCGGGTGCTGTAGATTGTTCAAGTAGTTTTGCCAATCCATTAATGTAAATATTAAAGAGTGTCGGTGAGATTGGCGAGCCCTGCGTCACCCCCCGCCCCTGTGGGAAGTATTTTGTTTGTTTGTCTCCAATTTTAACTGCACATTTATTGTTTGTATACATTGATTTAATTACATCATATGTTTTACCTCCTACCCCGCTTTCGATAAGTTTCAGGAATAAACCGTCATGCCAGATGGAGTCGAAAGCCTTCTGGAAATCTACAAAGCATGCGTAGATTTTGCTTTTGTTATGGTGAACGTGTTTGTCAATTAGGGTCTGTAGGGTGAAGATATGATCGGATGTTCTATAGTTTGGCAGGAATCCAATTTGGCTTTTACTCAAGATATTGTGCTCTTCAAGGAAGTTTATAAGTCTTTTGTTTATGATGCTACAGAATACCTTCCCCAGGTTACTGTTTACACAGATGCCTCGATAGTTGTTTGGGTCGATTTTGTCCCCACTTTTGTATATGGGTGTTATGAGTCCTTTGTTCCAGATGTCAGGGAAATAACCGACACTCAGAACCAAGTTGAAGAGTTTTAGGATAGCCAGTTTCAGTTTGTCGTCTGCGTGTTTAATCATCTCGTTTAGTATGCCGTCTGTCCCGCAAGCTTTTCCTGGTCGCAGGTCCTTGAGTTTTTCAAGAAGTTCTTTTTCTGTTATTATGGCGTCTAGCGGGTTTTGGTTATCTTTTATGGCCATTTCAAGCTTTTCAAGTTTTTTGCGTATTTGGTGTTGCTCTGGTCCTAGTGTGTTTTTCTGGTATAATTTTTCAAAGTGGTTTACCCATGTGTCCCCATTTTGAATGGACAAATCGTCGTGTTGTTTTTTGTGTAGTGTTTTCAAGTTGTCCCAGAAACACACACTCCCTGCTCTCACCCACCCCGCTCCTCACCCTCACCTCACCCACCCACCCCGCTCTTTACCCCCATCTCACCCACCCACCTCTTCACCCTCACCTCACCCACCCTCCCTGCTCCTCACCTCATCCACCCACCCTGCTCCTCACCCTCACCTCACCCACCCACCCTGCTCCTCACCCTCACCTACCCACCCTCCCTGCTCTTCACCCTCATCTCACCCACCCAGCCTGCTCTTCACCCACCCTGCTCTTCACCCTCACCTCACCCACCCCGCTCTTCACCCTCACCTCACCCACCCCGCTCTTCACCCTCATCTCACCCACCCAGCCTGCTCTTCACCCACCCTGCTCCTCACCCACCCACCCTGCTCTTCACCCTCACCTCACCCACCCACCCCGCTCTTCACCCTCACCTCACCCACCCACCCTGCTCTTCACCCTCACCTCACCCACCCACCCCGCTCTTCACCCTCACCTCACCCACCCACCCCGCTCTTCACCCTCACCCTCATCTCACCCACCCACCCTGCTCTTCACCCTCACCTCACCCACCCACCCCGCTCTTCACCCTCACCTCACCCACCCCGCTCTTCACCCTCACCTCACCCACCCACCCTGCTCTTCACCCTCACCTCACCCACCCCGCTCTTCACCCTCACCTCACCCACCCACCCCGCTCTTCACCCTCACCTCACCCACCCCGCTCTTCACCCTCACCCTCATCTCACCCACCCACCCTGCTCTTCACCCTCACCTCACCCACCCACCCTGCTCTTCACCCTCACCACACCCACCCACCCCGCACCTCACCCTCACCTCACACCCACCCTGCTCTTCACCCCACCCACCCTGTTCTTCACCTCACCCACCCACCCCGCTCTTCACCCTCACCTCACACCCACCCTGCTCTTCACCCCACCCACCCTGCTCTTCTCCCCACCCACCCACCCTGCTCTTCACTCCACCCACCCTGCTCTTCACCCTCACCTCACCCCCATGCACACAGCACTCTCACCGACACACCCTGACCTCACCCACCCACCCTGCTCTTCACTCCACCCACCCACCCACCCTGCTCTTCACCCTCACCTCACCCACCCACCCTGCTCTTCACCCTCACCTCACCCACCCACCCCGCTCTTCACCCTCACCTCACCCACCCCGCTCTTCACCCTCACCTCACCCACCCACCCTGCTCTTCACCCTCACCCACCCACTCTGCTCTTCACCCTCACCTCACCCACCCACCCCGCACTTAACCCTCACCTCACCCTCACCTCCCCCACCCACCCCGCTCCTCACCCTCATCTCACCCACCCACCCTGCTCTTCACCCTCACCTCACCCACCCACCCTGCTCTTCACCCCACCCACCCACCCTGCTCTTCACCCCACCCACCCACCCTGTTCTTCACCTCACCCACCCACCCCGCTCTTCACCCTCACCTCACACCCACCCTGCTCTTCACCCTACCCACCCTGCTCTTCACCCCACCCACCCTGCTCTTCACTCCACCCACCCTGCTCTTCACCCTCACCTCACCCCCATGCACACAGCACTCTCACCGACACACCCTGACCTCACCCACCCACCCTGCTCTTCACCCTAACCTCACCCACCCACCCTGCTCTTCACCCTCACCTCACTCCCACACACACAACACTCTCACCCACCCACCCTGCTGTTCAAGGTCACCTCACCCCCACACACACAACACTCTCACCCACCCACCCTGCTCTTCACGCTCACCTCACCCCCACCCACCCTGCACTTCACCCTCACCTCCACAACAAGGGCAGACGTCGATGATGAAGTCCAACACCACCTTCAGTGTGCCAGTGCAGCCTTCGGTCGCCTGAGGAAGAGAGTGTTTGAAGACCAGGACCTCAAACCCAGCACCAAGCTCGTGGTCTACAGAGCAGTAGTGATACCCGCCCTCCTGTACGCCTCAGAGACATGGACCATGTACAGCAGGCACCTCAAAGCACTGGAGAGGTACCACCAACGCTGCCTCCGCATGATCCTGCAAATCCATTGGCAGGATAGGCGCACCAACGTCAGTGTTCTTGCTCAGGCCAACATCCCCAGCATCAAAGCTTTGACCACGCTCGATCAGCTCCGATGGACGGGCCACATCGTCTGCATACCCAACATGAGACACCCAAAACAAGTACTCTACGCAGAGCTCCGGCACGGCAAGAGAGCCCCAGGTGGGCAGAGGAAACGCTTCAAGGATGCCCTCAAAGCCTCCTTGAAAAAGTGCAACATCCCCACCGACACCTGGGAATCCCTGGCCCAAGACCGCACAAAGTGGAGGAGAAGCATCCGGGAAGGCGCCGAACACCTCGAATCTCTTCGCCGGGAGCAAGCGGAAGCCAAGCGCAAGGAGCACATGTCAACCCAAGCACCCCATCCACCCGCCCGCCCCTTCAACCACCATCTGCTCCACCTGTGACAGAGACTTTAGGTCCCGCAATGGACTCACCAGCCACCTGCGAACTCATTTTTAGTGTGGAAGCAAGTCATCCTCGGTTTCGAAGGACTGCCTAAGAAGAAGCAGAAGAAGAAGGGCTTTCCAGCTAGGATAAGGAGTGGGATTCTTGGCTCCTTCCCCTTCCCTAATCCGGGGCACCGAGATCACTGGAACCAGCGGCCCACCCACATCTCCAGCCCTGACTGCGCTCTGGGATTTATTCCAGGGACTGCCTCATTGTTCCCCGGTGCCCCCGGCCTAGGCCGCGACCTGGGCCTGACCTACCCTGCCCTGCCGCCGCTTCTCAGCTACACAATGTGTCCTGACATCATCGCCCTGCGTGCCTGGAACGCGCCACAGTTTAAACCCAACGGCTTGGCGTCAAATACAGCACAAGCAACACATACCACACGAGCAGCAGCTCATACCTCACACCGCTCTCACCCACCCTGCTCGTCACCCTCATCTCACCCCCATGCACACAACGCTCTCACCGACACACCCTGACCTCACCCACCCATCCTGCACTTCACCCTCACCTCCACAAACCCTGCTCTCACCCCCACACACCCTGCTCTCACACCCTCACCTCACCCCCACACACCTCGCTCCTGGACCCTCACATCACCCCCACACACACCCCTCCAAATTCTCCAACCTGCCCCCATCTCCCCTCTGGCCCCATCTCTCCCCTTCTACCAATAGGTCTCTATCTCTAAGGACAGCTTTAAGTTCCTCAGAGTCCACATCACGGAAGACCTCTCCTGGTCCCTCAATACCTCCTCTTTGGTGAAGAAGGCCCAGCAGCGCCTATATTTCCTAAGGAGGCTGAAGGGATGTAACCTGTCACCCCTGATCCTCTCTAACTTTTACCGCTGCACAATAGAGAGCACCCTGACGAACTGTATCACAGTGTGGTATGGCAGCTGTAGCTCCTATGACCGGAAAGCCCTGCAGCGGGTAATCAAAACTGCCCAACGCATTACCGGCACCCGGCTACCGACCATTGAGAACATCTACCAGAAACGCTGTTTACGGAGGTCACTGACCATCATCAAAGACCCTACCCACCCCAGCCACAGTTTGTTCGCCCCCCTGCCATCTGGGAGACGCTACAGATGCATTCGCACCCGAACGACCAGATTTAGGAACAGCTTCTTTCCCAGGGCTGTCACCCTACTGAACTCCACAAATAAACTCTAAAGCCTCACTTTATTATGTTTATGTTTATGTTACAAGCCAAATGAATGTTAAATGTCTTAATCAAAATGTACACTCTCGGGAGCCGCAAGCTTACATTTCATTGTACTGCACTTGTGCACTAACAATGACAATAAAGTTGATTATTATTATTATCGTCCTGTGGTTTGAAGAGTTACCCAACTTTCCTTTAAAATAACCTACCCCTTGTAGCAAAGCAGTCCCTGCTCCAACAACCCTCTTTGTGTAAAGAAACTCCAGCTAACCTCTCTCCCCATTCTCAGTGACAATTTAAAAATTGATGAGCTCCAGGACACTGACCCCCGCCCCTCCTCCTCCTCCCAATTAACCAGCAAAACTCTTCATATCCCAGTTCTTCACAGAAAGTTAAGTTTCAATTCATTGCCTTTACAGTGAGCTTTGAGTGTTGGGTTGAATATTGAACACCAACAGCAGTGTGTGGTACCTGAGTCCATAAAATCCCTATCCCCACATCTGTAGGCACAAATAAGCTCCACCATTCAGGAATGTCCCACGTTCAGTCCTTGGGCAGTGCTGAATCAGTGGGATTCAAATATTCAGTTGAATTAGAATGATCTCTTGTTCCTACCACCTTATGTCCAAAGTGTACAGAAATTAGAAATTGTTGCGTACCCGTTATTACAGCCAGAACAAATTCCTGGACCTGATGGCCTACATCCTAGGGTTTTAAAAGAGGTGGCTACAGAGATAGTGGATGCATTGCTTTTGATCTTCCAGAATTCCCTAGATTCTAGAACAGTCCTACGGATTTAAAGGTATCAAATGTAACCCCACTATTCAAGAAAGGAGGGAGAGAGAAAACGGGGAACTTTAGACCAGTTAGCCTGACATCAGTAGCAGGGAAAATGCTAGAATCTATTATTAAGGACGTGATAACGGCACTTAGAAAATAATAACAGGATTGAGCAGAGTCAACACGGATTTATGAAAGGGAAATTGTGTTTGACAAATCTGTCGAGTTTTTTTGAGGATGTAACTAGCAGGGTAGATAAGGAGGAACCAGTGGATATAGTGTATTTGGATTTTCAGAATGGATTTGATAAGGTGCCACACAAGATGTTGTTACACAAAATTAGAGCTTATGGGATTGAGGCTTGGTTAATGGACAGAAAACAGAGAGAAGGAATAAACAGGTCATTTTCAGGTTGACAGGCTGTAACTAGTAGGGTACTGCAAGGATCAGTGCTTGGGCCTCAGTTATTTACAATCTATACCAATGACTTAGATGAGGGGACTGAGTGTAATGTATCCAAATTTGTTGTTGATACAAAGCTAAGTGGGAAAGTAAGTTGTGAGGAGGACGCAAAGAGGCTGCAAAGGGATATAGACAGGTTAAGTGAGTGGGCAAGAACATGACAGATGGAATATAATGTGGCGAAATGTGAAGTTATCCACTTTGGTAGGAAATATAGAAAAGCAGAATATCTTTTAAATGGTGAGAGATTGGAAAATGTTGGTATTCAGCGGGATCTGGGTGTCCTTGTACACAAATCACTGAAAGTTAACATGCAGCTACAGCAAACAATTAGGAATGCAAATGGTATGTTATACTTTAAACCTTTTTTAATAAAGTCTAAGAGTAAAGAAGTCTTACTGCAATTATGTAGTGCCTTGGTGAGACCACACTTGGAGTACTGTGTACAGTTTTGGTCTCCTTACCTAATGAAGGATATACTTGTCTTAGAGGCAGTGGAACAAAGGTTCACCAGACTGATTCCTGGGATGGGGGGATTTTCCTATGAGGAGAGATTGAGCAGACTAGGCCTATATTCCCTAGAATTTAGAAGAATGAGAGGTGATCTCATTGAAACATAAAATTCTTACAGGGCTTGACATGGTAAATGCTGGGAGGATGTTTCCCCTGGCTGGGGAGTCTAGAACCAGGGGTCACAGTCTCAGAATAAGGGGTCAGCCATTTAGGACTGAGAGGAGAAGAAATTTCTTCACTCAAAGGGTTGTAAATCTAGAATTCTCTACCCCAGAGGGCTGTGGCTGCTCAGTCGTTGAGTATATTCAAGACAGAGATTGATACATTTTTGGATATTAAGGGAATCAAGGGATATGGGGATAGTGCAGGAAGGTGGAGTTGAGGTAGAAGATCAGCCATGATCTTATTGAATGGTGGAGCAGACTTGAAGGGCTGAATGGCCGACTCCTGCTCCTATTTCTTATGTTTTTAACATACTGCAATAAGGGGCTATGCATTGTGAGGTGTGAGATTATGCCTGGTTTTCTGGGCTCCCGATTGGAGCTCATTCCTGCAGTGACTGTGTCCACATAGTAATAACAATCATCACAGCTAACTTCAGCACCTTTTGGTTCATCTTCATTCTTTGAGATGTCACTACTTTGCTGTGACTCCCTCCCAATTGAGCAGCTGAACGCTTCCATAACTGGTGAAAATATTCCAGCTATTTTGTTTTCTACATTGTTCAAATGATAAAACATTAGTTACTTATACAGAACCAAAATAAAAACCCAAATCTTTCTTTTACTGAAAATCTTCGCCTGGGAAAAACTGATTTCTGTCGATATATGCGTGAAACCTTTTAAACTGTTGCTACCACTGTCTTCTTGTGGTTTTGAAATATTCATTTTTACACAAGTAACAGAAACACTGCATTGTCGGGGACTCCCAGACTCTGAATCACAACCAATCCAATTGCCAATTCTGTTTTAAACTCTTAACTAAACACTCAGCAAGATCTTTATTTGCAGATTCACAGATTTATGGTGATTGCCAGAAAAACCAGAGGTGGCATGAGGTAATATTTTTTACACAGTGAGTTGTTGTGATCTGGAATGCACTGCCTGAAAAGGTGGTGGAAGCAGATTCAATAGCAACCTTCAAAAGTGAATTGGATAATTACTTGAAGGGAAAGAAATGACAGGGCTAATGGAGAAAGAGCAGCAGAGTGGGACTAATTGGACAGCTTTACCAAAGTGCCGGCACAAGCACGATGGGCTGAATGGTCTCCTTTTGTGCTATATCATTCTATGATTCACAGAATGGCTAGCAAGCTGGCTACAAAACAGAAAATAGAGTTTTCCTAAATTCCTAGAGGTGTTTAATAAGATTATGAAAGGGTAGATGTAGAGAAGATGTTTCCACTTGTGAGGGAGACCAAAACTAGGGGCCATAAATATAAGATAGTCACTAATAAATCCAATAGGAAATTCAGTAGAACTGCTTTACCCAGAGAGTGGTTAGAATGTGGAACTCCCTACCACAAGTTGAAGTGAATAGCATAGATGCATATAAGGGGAAGCTAGAAAAACACATGCGGGAGGAAGGAATAGAAGGTTATGCTGATAGTGAGATGAAGAGGGTTGGGAGGAGGGTCGTATAAACACGGGCACAGACTAGTTGGACCTAATGGCCTGTTTCTGTGCTGTACATTCTGTGTAAGTATTTGTATTAAGAGAAACACAATCCGAATCGCACTATTATCTGTTTTATTGTTTTCCTGGCTGTAAACTCCCGAGACTCATCTGGTGCCACTCACATGCCCTGACCTGCCCCTAGTTTTAAGGACAGGTATTGTCTCTCCACTTTATTCTATTTTCTCTCCCGTGTTATATTTCTTTATTCTCTCTCTCTCTTTCTCTGTCATAGAAACATCAGAACAGGAGCCTGCTCCATTAGTTTGATAGCCACATCAACGCTATCCTTTTAATCCCATTTCCCTGCCTTTTTTTCTGGTCCCTTCAGACATTTACTTCCCAGATACCCATCTCCTGCTTAAACACCTTGGTTGGTTTGATATCTGTGACCTCCGGCCAGTATTCTTGTAACTGTCTGAGTGAAGACATTTTTTTTCCTGGGATTGCTTAACTTGAATTTTAAGTTTGTGTCTCCCATCTATGTAGTCAAGTCCTTTCGTTATTTTAAACACTTGACTCAGATGATCCTTCAATCTTCTCATCCCCAGAGACTATAATCCAAATTTGCCCACTCTCTCATCATAACTCCATCCCATCAGGCCAGGGACAGGAACAAGGATGTCTTGCAGTTGTACAGGGCCTTGGTGAGACCACACCTTGAGTATTGTGTGCAGTTCTGGTCGCCTTATCTGAGGAAGGATGTTCTTGCCATGGAGGGAGTGCAGCAAAGATTCACCAGACTGATACCTGGGATGGCAGGAATGATGTATGAGGAGAGATTGGGTCGATTGGGCTTATACTCGCTGGAGTTTAGAAGAATGAGAGGGGATCTCATTGAAACTTATAAAATTCTAACAGGACTAGACAGACTAGATGCAGGAAGGATGTTCCCACTGGCAGGAGAGTCCAGAACCAGGGGTTACATTCTAAAGATAAGGGGTAAGCCATTTAGGACAGAGATGAGGAGGAATTTCTTCACCCAGAGAGTGTTGAACCTGTGGAATTCTCTACCACAGAAGGCAGTTGAGGCCAATTCATTAAATATATTCAAGAAGGAGTTAAATATATTTCTTAAGGCTAAAGGGATCAAGGGATATGGGGAGAAGGCAGGGAGAGGGTACTGAGTTTGGATGATCAGCCATGATCTCATTGAATGGCGGAGCAGGCTCGAGGGGCCGAATGGCCTACTCCTGCTCCTATCGTCTATGTTTCTATGGACCATTCTGTTGAATTGTTTTTGGGCTTTATCGAAACCAGTATATTGTTCCTAAATTCGAGTGCCAAAAATGAACACCATATTCCACATGAGATCTGACCAAGGCTCTGTACAGTTGCTGTGGTGCTTCCTTGTTTTTATATTCTATGCCTCCTGATTGAAACCAACATCTCATTAACCTTTTTGATCGTTTTTTGCATTTACTAGTTAGCTTTTATTGACGAATACCTAGCCCCCCAAATCCCTTCGTTCATCTACCCCCAATGCCTCCCTATTTAGACTGTACTCCTATTTCCCATGTCGGTACATGTACTACCTCACACTTTGTTACGTTAAAGTGCATCTACTACCGTTTGTTCACTCCTAATCTATCGACTTCCTTTTACAATATTCTACCCTCCACAACTCTCTCGCTTCCCAGGTTCGTATCTTGGATATACTCCTCTCTGTTCCCAAAACACGCCAGGCATACAATTCTCGCACCGTTACCTGGGAGACACCACTTGTGGCCGCCAATCTGAGAAAGTTCCTTTTATCCCAGCTCTCTGCTTCCTATATTCCCAACCAGTTTTCTATCCATATCACGAGGCTGCCTCCAGTTCCATTGCCTCGGTTTAGCTAGCTGGACCAAACCTTCTCACGTGTACCAACACCCACTCCATATACCACTCATGTCCCTCCATCACCTCCTCAGCAGCTCGGACAAAGAAGCCATTAGTTGGACATGACCCCCCTCTCCTGTTTCATATCTTTTTTTGTATTTGCTCTTCTATTTCTCTTGTTGCTTTTCTTTATTCTCCCAGTTTGTGCCCGCCCCCGTCTGTCGCTGACATCATTGTCGGGAGCGCGCCCCGGGAGCGCGGATGCTCAGCTCTGTCCCAGTCTCTGGGATATTGAATCTTCGGTTCCATCAGATTGTGGGAAGCGGCCGCTCTGTGTGCCCCGTCCCCGGGAGACAGACAGGTAGGAAGTGTCCGGACCGGCGGCGATGCTCAGTCCCAAACGACGCCCTTTTTTTAATGTTATTCAGGACGAGGTCTGTCCATTCACCTTATCGCACCTGCAGCCCATCTGTAAATGGCTCTTTGAGGATTTTCAGAATGTTTTGTGTTTATTGGAGCAGAGACAATAGCAGGTTGTTGTCAGAATGAAAGTGTGCGTGTCTCTCTCGGTCTGTGTGTCTGCACCTCGCTGTCTCTCTCGAGTCGGTGGGTAGGAACCCAAAATAAAAACAGAAAATGCTGGAGACACTCAGCAGGTCAGGCAGCATCTGTGAAGAGAGAAACAGAGTTAACGTTTCAGGTCGATGACCTTTCGTCAGAACCCAATCTGTGTATAAATTGTTTTCTCCCAAACTGAAAAGCAGTCCAAGGTGTGTTGTGTGTCGGGCGAGGTGGGGAGCTGTGAACATGTATTGTGTGGCTGGTGTGTAGCAGAGATCTTGCTGTTAAATTGATTTATTTGGTTGCTGGTAGCATGTGTTCAGATTGGAGAAGGTGTGTTCCTGGCTTGTGTTTTCATTGAAGTATTCGGGATTTGATATCCAGTAGTGTAGGAACAGAAGTTCGTGCCCTGTTTGAACCCTGGTGCTGGATATGTGCGGTATTGGACACTGAGGGTAGAGGACGGTCTGTATGGTGATTGGACTCCGGCAGTGCTTTGAACATTTGGCCAGACCCCGGGGACGAGAGTGGAGGTGATGCACATGTTTAATGAGACTTGGAAACAATGCCTTGTGAATCTGACACCGAGGACGTTCCTGACAGTTAATGTGGGTTTGGTTTGAAGCCGAGGTGCTCCGTGCAAGTAGCCGATTGTGGAGGTGATGCCGGAGAGCTGGGATTCTGAGGGGTGGGGTTACTTACTGAAGATGCTGCAAATTAATCTTGAAGCTGCAAGTGATGTTTGGTGTTAGAGCAGATGGGAGGTGAGAGAGTGTCTCCACGGGGAGCAGCGGATAATTAACATTATCCCTGGGGACTGGGGAGATACCCGTTCAAGAATAGAGATGTTCAATCTGAATAATTCCTACAGAATATAATTATCCTTTCCTATCTATTACTTTCTGAGCCTTTTGAATAGTCACACATTTATTTAGATATGAAAGCTACAGTACAATGTTGTATTGTGATTGTGCGGCGTGTTTTTGCAAAGCCTAGCCTCATGGTGCGTCAATCACTGATTTTTTTCCTCTGTTTAACTGTCCCCCCTGTTCCCCTGAAGGTGCTTTTCTTGCTGGGGTACGGTTCCATGGGTGCATTAACCAACCAAGTTGTCGTTAGCCCAGTCACTGAGTGTAGACACCATATCCACCATCGTGGGATCACCATTGACCCAAATCCTGTCCTCATCCATTGCACACATACATGCACTTCCCAGCGGGAGGCAATGGGCGGTGTTCA
Source organism: Somniosus microcephalus (assembly GCF_052327205.1). Taxonomy (NCBI): domain Eukaryota; kingdom Metazoa; phylum Chordata; class Chondrichthyes; order Squaliformes; family Somniosidae; genus Somniosus; species Somniosus microcephalus. The sequence continues at coordinate 32,874,531 of NC_141011.1, forward strand.
GGACCAGCTTTCCTACCTGATTTTCCTCTCCCTAACCCCGGGGCACTAAATATAAGTAAATATAAATACGGAATCATTTACTGCAGCAATGAATCCCACAAGTTCACTCACTGCCACAATAAAAAATGAAAGAACTAGCATTTATATACCGCCTTTCACAACCTCAGGACGTCCCAAAGCGCTTCACAGTCACAGTCAGTGAAGTACTTTCAACTGTAGTCACTGTTGTAATGTAGGGAAACAGATGAACATACAGGGTGATGTGCTTTAGGAGGGCACATGATGGGTTCAACGTTACCACATTATGCACCATGTAGGTTTGTGATACCAAGAGGGGGTAGCTAGCAAAAGGCGCTGCATTCCGCTAGAGACGTGAAGAAACACATCTCCTGGCAGCTAGTACATTGTGCCATTGCACAGGTGTGAAACCTGGCCACTGCGCCTCCTTTTGGCTGGGGACCGGATGAAGCATGGGGGAGGGGGAAGAAGTGACCATAAACCAAGAGATAAAAAGCCATGTCAAAAATCAACCAAGTCATTTATGGGGAGGCTGCAATGCGGAGGTTTTTGCTTCACTGTTGGGATGTGGAAGCAGGCACAAGACCAGCACTACATTATGGGTATGTTAACAATGATAGAGGAAAATTACATTTTTACCACTCGTGTCTCACGGTGTGGAAACATTATTTAGTTATTGAGGTCTTCAGTGAATTTTCAGCATCAGCAAACTCAAACTTAGAGCCTAAACCCACCTCTTGTTCATTTCCAATCCCACCCTCACTCTTCAAAAGAGTTGGCGCAGACTCAATGGGCCGAATGGCCTCCTTCTGTGCAGTACTATTCTATGATTCTCACTCGGCTCCTATCCCTTATTCTGCCCCCATCCTATCCCAGCCCTGTAGTCTTGGACTTGGCAAGAAAAAGCACCCCTGATGTTATATCAGCTTTAAATTTTTGATCTCTGGAATGGAGAAAATTCTAAATGAAAATGGGAAAGAAGTGTGAGTGCAGCTCACTATCACCCTTCACTGAGCCACAACTGACTGAGCAGATTAGGATGGCCTGTAAATATCACAGAATATGACATGAGCATGATAACAGCAGAGGTTTAGGTTTTGTTGGTCATTTTGCCATTTTCTTCCCTTAGTCCCATTACTTTCTTGAAGGCACCACCTGTTGTTGGGGTATGGGATCCAGCGGGGGTCATTGCACAATAACCTAGTTGAATTTCCCCCTCATTGTCGCCCAGGGACACTGAGGCAAATTGGAATGCTTACAATCATTTTGACTGACATCAGCTGAATCTAAATCTGAATCTGAAGAAGTTATGATGAACCTTTATAAAACACTGGTTCGGTCTCAACTGGAGTATTGTGTCCAATTCTGGGCACCGCACTTTAGGAAGGATGTGAAAGCCTTAGAGAGGGTGCAGAAAAGATTTACGAGAATGGCGCCAGGGACGAGGGACTTCAGTTACGTGGATAGACTAGAGAAACTGGGGTTGTTCTCCTTGGAGCAGAGAAGGTTGAGAGGAGATTTGATGGAGGTGTTCAAAATCATGATGGGTCTAGACAGAGTAGATAGAGAGAAACTGTTTCCATTGGTAGAAGGGTTGAGAACCAGAGGACACAGATTTAAGGTGATTGGCAAAAGAACCAAAGGCGACGTGAGGAAAACTTTTTTACACAGCGAGTGGTTAGGATCTGGTATGCACTGCCTAACAGGGTGGTGGAGGCAGACTCAACCATGGCTTTCAAAGGGGAATTGGATAAGTACCTAAAGGAAAACAAATGCTGGGCTACAGATAAAGGGCGGGGGAGTGGAACTAGCTGAAGTGCTCTTGCAAAGAGCTGGCATGGGCTCAATGGGCCGAATGGCCTCCTTCTGTGCTGTAACCATTCTATGAAATAGTCCAGCATTGAATCCCAAACCCTTTCCGACAACTGGGTAGTTATGCATAGCCTTGACCATCTGAACTATTGGGGGAGTTTTGATTGGTCGTTGCACACACTAAAGCTGAATATAGAAAGTGGCAATGGTGGTTAATCTGTCCCTGAATGTTGTACAGACCGCAACACTTAATCAGCAGTTGAAACCAAACACTCTGGCTCACCTCACATGTTTCTTCTTCAGATTAATCGTGTGAAGAAAATGGCTCACTGGTACCTCATGCCTCCTTTCCTCTTCCTCTTGGCTATTGATGGTCTGAGCCAGGTCTGCGCTCTGGAAGCTGGAACCAGAGGAAAGAAAAGCACACTGCAGCCACCAGACAGCAGCAATAATCTGAAGAGACAAGAGTCCTGGCCAGACCCACCCAGACCAGGCCGCAAACATGGTGTACAGAGGAAGGACAAGGCCAACACCATGGTAACCAGAGTGCTGGAGGCAGACAGACCGGACGAGGACAGTGTGGGATTGGAGAGTCTGACTCCAGTGCGAGTGGAGACAGACAGTCTGGAGAGAACATCAGCAATGCAGCAGGATAGAGTTGTAAGCCACAGTGGTCAGTTTTATCCTCGAGAACCAGAACATTACCCGACAGGAGAGTCTGCAAATAAAGGGAAAAAACACAACAGAGACCACAAGAAGCCAAATCGGAGAGAGCGAACCCGACATAGTAAGGGTAAGAGGGACCTTGGAGACTTCAGTGAAAAACAGGGTTATCATTTTAAATATTTTTCACGAGTAGAAAAGATTCTCTAGCATTAGAACTAACCAGACAAAGTTATTTTATAAAATATACTATTTTTCAACTAAAATAATTAGATATGATTATAGAAAATCCACTTATACCATCGGTAGCACTAGGGTCTATAATTTTTCTTTAGATTTATTAAATAGTAAATTAAAAAACTTATATCAGGAACAATAAACCCAGAAGCTGGTCTGTGATTAATTTCCAGAGTTAGATTATTTTATAATGTTTCTATCTTGTTGTGTTCCAATTGCTCTGTCTGTGCATCTTCCACCCTCCATAAACTTCAGCTCATCCAAAACTCTGCTGCCCATATTCGATCCCACAGCATGTCCCACTCACCCATCACCCCTGTCCTCTCAGATCTACATTGTCTTCCTCGACCTTTTGTGTAGTTGTGTTTAAATCCCTTCATGGCCTCGCCCCTCCCTATCGCTAAAACCTCCTCCAGCTTGACAACTCTTCCATGTTCCTCTGACTCCGGCTTCTTGTGCATCCCCCTCCCTGTCCCACCATTGGTGGCTGTGCCTACAGCTGTTAAGATCCTATTCGCTGGAATTTCCTCTCTAAACCCTTCCGCCTCTTCACCTCCCTCTCCTTTAAGATCGTCCCTGAAACTCACCTCTTTGATTGAGGTTTTGGTCACCCCTCCTAATCTCCTCTTCTTTGGCTTACTGTCCTTTTTTTCTTACATCTTTGGATGCTTTTCTACATTAAAGACATTATATAAATGTAAGTTCTATGTCTCTCTGCCTCTGCCTTTTTCTCTCTCCATGTAACACTCTCTTCTGGTACCTCTTCCTGTCTTTCTCTTCCTCTCACTCCCCCTCGCTCTCCCTGTAACTCTCTCACTCTCTACATAGTTTCCCCAGTCTGTCTTCCTCTTACTCCCTCTGTCTGTCACTCTGTCTCCTTTTATCCTCCTTCCTTCTGTGCTCTCCCCATTATTCTTGCCTCCCCTTTACCTATCTCCCTCGCTCTATCGCTTCTTCCACTTTGTCTCTTTATTGCTCTTTCCCTCTCCCTCTGCCTGTGTCACTCCCTTTGCTTTCTCCCCCTCTCTCTGCTCCTGTTGGTCTGTATCTTGCTCACTCACTTATTGGGCCTGACTTATTCCTTTAGGGTATGTGTTAAATATTCTGTTTTGATTGTCAATTGGGATTATCATTGTGTGAAACAAATTGCAGTTTTGGTCATAATTTTTTCAGATTGAGCTGTCTGCACTCTATCTGCACCACTCCAATCCCTGCTCAGGGGCTGTCTGCACCTCTCCCATCCCTGTCCAGGGATTGTTGATGGATATTCTGCACTTGAGATGTGAATAAATATGCATTATAAAGTAAAAGTAATGTTCATCTGATGGTTTAGGACATTGACGGACTGATGCACTGTGGTTATGTGCAGGGTGTGAGGTGTCGGCCACAGACCTGATAGCTTGGTGTAAGGACAGTGGAGAACCTGTCCTCACCAGCAGAAAGGAGATCTGAAAAATGGAAGAAAACAGATGGGAGAAAAAACACAAATTAAAATGAAGGAGAATGTTCTCGCTGTGGTTTGATCTAAACCTCACTTCTTTGTTCATTGTGTGAAATAATAATCTGGTTTTATGAGGAAGGTCACCTCTCTGACATCCTGTTTTTGAAATTCAGCTGCATTTGGGTGATTGGATGGGTCGATCCCTATGGGATGAATGTATAACCCACAGCACAGACTCCCACCTATTGACCCTAATTTGGCACATCTGACAGCGAGAGGCTTGCAGAAATGTCAGCTGAGACAGTGTCGAAAGATTTCATTGCCTGTGACCTGACCCTGGTATTCGGAGCAATGTGGTATTTCCAGCACAGTCATCCCTGGCCTTCAGAGCTGGAAGTCCCTGATCACAGGACATGCTCAGGGAAATCCAGCTCTTTGACAAGCTTTGTTCAGTCAGTGTGTAAAGACCTGTTTGTAACTGGATCCTGGCCACACTATGCAGATCATTCTTAGCAAAACAATTTGCTTCCAAATTTCTCAGTTGTCTAGCAGTTACCAGCACGTGATTGAAGCAAGAAGCTGCTCTGTAATGGCTTTTGGAAATGTCTTGAGAGCACCAATAGATTATGCAGATCTACAACTTTTATATAAGCTCAAAGCCCTCTCAGAGATGCACTCATACATCTTTTCCTAACCTCTGTTCGAGTTCCTGAAATTCACCCACTATCACAGGGTAACAGTGAGAGGGAGGCAGCCTTCCCTTCTGATACTTTGTGACTAGGGCTGTGTGTTTTTCATGCCCTATGTGGGCTATACGGATTGGTTGGATAGGTCCTGCAAAATTAATCCAAACAAGCCAATGAATTCTCTGTTAAAATCACTGACTTCATCAGCAGGACTTCAGTAAAGGGACACTGAATGGCAATGGGTGGAAAAATGAGTGTTCTTTATTTTAATTGGCTCTCTGTGCAGGAACAATGTGTGCAGGGAGCCTGGACAGTAGACTGACAATTGGCTGAGGGGAGGGGAAGTCTGGCCAGGCAATAGCTGTTCAAGGGCTGCTGCTAGTCCTTAAAGGGAGTGTTTTTTATTTGTTTGTTCACAAATCACTTAAGTTGTTAGTGCAATGGAGGTCAAAGTGCAGGAAGTGCTGCAAAGGAGGGTGAACATGGGGTCACACTGTTTGGGCGGAGGTGGGGGGGTCGCGCTGTTTGGGCGGAGGTGGGGGGTCACAGTGTTTGGGCGGAGGGGGTCACACTGTTTGGGTGGAGGTGGGGGGTCACGCTGTTTGGGCGGAGGTGGGGGGTCACACTGTTTGGGCGGAGGTGGGGGGTCACACTGTTTGGGCGGAGGTGGGGGGTCACGCTGTTTGGGCGGAGGGGGTCACACTGTTTGGGTGGAGGTGGGGGGTCGCGCTGTTTGGGCGGAGGTGGGGGGGGTCGCGCTGTTTGGGCGGAGGTGGGGGGGGTCGCGCTGTTTGGGCGGAGGTGGGGGGTCGCGCTGTTTGGGCAGAGGTGGGCGATCACACTGTTTGGGCGGAGGTGGGGGGTCGCGCTGTTTGGGCGGAGGTGGGAGGTCGTGCTGTTTGGGCAGAGGTGGGGGGTCGCGCTGTTTGGGCGGAGGTGGGGGGTCGCGCTGTTTGGGCGGAGGTGGGGGGTCGCGCTGTTTGGGCGGAGGTGGGGGGTCTTGCTGTTTGGGCGGAGGTGGGGGGTCGCGCTGTTTGGGCGGAGGTGGGGGGTCGCGCTGTTTGGGCGGAGGTGGGGGGTCACGCAGTTTGGGCGGGGGGGGTCACACTGTTTGGGCGGAGGTGGGGGGTCGCGCTGTTTGGGCGGAAGTGGGGGGTCACACTGTTTGGGCGGAGGTGGGGGGTCACACTGTTTGGGCGGAGGGGGGTCACACTGTTTGGGCGGAGGTGGGGGGTCGCGCTGTTTGGGCGGAGGTGGGGGGGTCACACTGTTTGGGCGGAGGTGGGGGCTCACACTGTATGGGCGGAGGGGGTCACACTGTTTGGGCGGAGGTGGGGGGTCGCGCTGTTTGGGCGGAGGTGGGGGGTCGCGCTGTTTGGGCGGAGGTGGGGGGTCGCGCTGTTTGGGCGGAGGTGGGGGGTCGCGCTGTTTGGGCGGAGGTGGGGGGACGTGCTGTTTGGGCGGAGGTGGGGGGTCACACTGTTTGGGCGGAGGTGGGGGGTCGCGCTGTTTGGGCGGAAGTGGGGGGTCACACTGTTTGGGCGGAGGTGGGGGGTCACACTGTTTGGGCGGAGGGGGGTCACACTGTTTGGGCGGAGGTGGGGGGTCGCGCTGTTTGGGCGGAGGTGGGGGGGTCACACTGTTTGGGCGGAGGTGGGGGCTCACACTGTATGGGCGGAGGGGGTCACACTGTTTGGGCGGAGGTGGGGGGTCGCGCTGTTTGGGCGGAGGTGGGGGGTCGCGCTGTTTGGGCGGAGGTGGGGGGTCGCGCTGTTTGGGCGGAGGTGGGGGGTCGCGCTGTTTGGGCGGAGGTGGGGGGACGTGCTGTTTGGGCGGAGGTGGGGGGTCACACTGTTTGGGTGGAGGTGGGGGGTCACACTGTTTGGGCGGAGGTGGGGGGTCACGCTGTTTGGGCAGAGGGGGGATCGCGCTGTTTGGGCGGAGGTGGGGGGTCACGCTGTTTGGGCGGAGGTGGGGGGTCACGCTGTTTGGGCGGAGGTGGGGGGTCACGCTGTTTGGGCGGAGGTGGGGGGTCACAGTGTTTGGGCAGAGGTGGGGGGTCACACTGGGCGGAGGTGGGGGGTCACACTGTTTGGGCGGAGGTGGGGGGTCGCGCTGTTTGGGCGGAGGTTGGGGCTCGCGCTGTTTTGGTGGAGGTGGGGGGTCCCGCTGTTTGGGCGGAGGTGGTCCAGAGTGACCAGACTCCCAGGTGCTACAGAAGTTGTTTCTGGGATTCAGAAGGTGTGTCAATGTAAGTATACGCTTTTACAACATTATTACTATTGGAGCCGAGCACACCTGGCACTAACCAAATCTGGAAGCTGCAGCACCCTGAGGGACTCAGCATGCAAAGTATGAAGACAATCGTTTCATCTTTTCTACAGACTTTATTGCAGAGAAGCTACAGATTGCAATTTTGAAGTGTGGCACATAAATATTGAACCAGCATTGCCACTAGAAGCGATATTGGAATGTGCTCTCACAAGGAAGGATGTGAAACGACCATGGGTGGCTGCTGGGGCTCCACTAATCTCTAACATCTGGATATCATGAACGTGCTTCCAGTAGACTGAGAGCGATGCATTGTCCGTGCAACTCCCGATGAAGAGCAGCTGATCTCTCGGGTGGATGTAGAAGATGCCATGGCACTATTTCGAAGAAGAGCAGGGGAGTTCTCCCTCTTCCGCCCAAACAGCATGACCCCCACCTCCACCCAAACAATGTGACTCCCTGAGGGATATTAATCCCTCAGCCAACATCACTAAAACAGATTATCTGGTCATTATCTCATTGTTGTTTGTGGGAGCTTGCTGTGTGCAAATTGGCTGCTGCATTTCCTACATTACAACAGTGACTACACTTCAAAAGTACTTCATTGGCTGTAAAGCGCTTTGGGATGTCCTGAGGTCGTGAAAGGTGCTATATAAATGCAAGTCTTTCCTTTATAATTCAGGTGTCATTGCCCCTGAAATTGGTGTCCCTCATAAATTTGACCCCCTCATTTAAATTATGCAGTGCTGATAGAATTCCCAAAGGGATTCCCATCCTCAGCACTTTGCTGCATGTTCATTTGGGAAAAGGGAAGAAAGTAATGCAAAAGGAACATCTTCCACAGCAACAAAACATATTGGAGGAAGCAGATGCAAATTGGAAAAAAGCACACAATTTCACAATCAACTTTTGCAACAGTAAGCTGGCTTCAGGCCAGGGCAGTGCAGGAGTCATGGAGCCATTTTATACATCGGTGAGTTCAGTGCCAGGGCAGAGCTCACTGGAGCAACACGGCATTCGACTAAAGACCTTATTAGCATAATGACACTATTTAAAAGGGGACAACCATTGCCCAGCAAGGCAGCCTCAGGATGGCCACTTTTTTCTTTCAATGTGAATCAGATGCGTGAAGCTACACAACCTATTTCATGACTTGCTCTCCTGGGCAGTGAGGCTTTTTGCAACCAATAGAGCCTCATAAAACAGACCTTCCATCTGATTCAGAATTCCCATCTGATTTTAGACATAAATGGAGTTAGCCTGTTGCATGAAATTTGACCAAAAACCCCATGAATAGTGTGCAGCCATATTGATGATGGGTCAGTCGCACCTGGTGCTGTCATTGAGTGCCAGTTAATGTGGTGTCTGTTCAAACTGAACAGGTGGTTGGGAATGTCAATGGGAGATCTTTGGCCAGGAACGGTGTGTGGCATTGGGAGAGAGCAACAAACTGAAATTGGACATTTCCTAAATGTTTGAGTTTTGTGAAGAATAGTTACGAGCGATGGTGAATTTTCATTATTAAATAATCCAAAGGAAGAAGGACTTTGTTAGGGACCCACTTGTGCAGTGGATCAGCCACAGTGCATTGGTCTGTACCGTGCCTGGCAGTTGAGCAAACTCTGTCCTGTGCCGATTGCTGCTGTCGATACAAACAACAAGAGGAGTAAAGCTGGATATCTCTGTTCTTTCCTGGGGCGGGGGATGTGAGCCTGACCCCCAACCAGCCTCTCTCCTTCAGGCTGGTCAGTGTTTTTAATCTTAATCCAGTTGTCACATTTGAAATGCCAAATGAAGGCAGTGAGCATTGCAAGTTAATTAATTTGGTTAATTGTTAGTTAGCTTTCACAGCAGTGAGCAATCACACCTCAAAGTGACAGAGAATAACATCCAATCAAGTGGTACAAGCTCAAAGGTACAAAATATACAGCAGATCGCGCAGCTCAGTCACACCCAGCAGGTCCCTGTCCCCGTCCCCCAGCAGGTCCCTGTCGCCCTGTCAGCCATTTGTTTTTTAACTACAGCTGATTAATCTTAAAGTAGATAAGTCACCAGGACCGGATGGGATGTATCCTAGGCTGCTGAGGGAGGTTAAGGAGGAAATCGTGGAGTTACTGGCCATAATCTTCCAATCCTCCTTAGATATGGGGGTGGTGCCAGAGAACAGGAGAATTACTAATGTTACACCCTTGTTCAAAAAAGGATGTAATGATAAACTCAGCAACTACAGACCAGTCAGTTTAACCTCGGTAGTGGGGAAGCTTTCGGAAACGATAATCAGGGACAAAGTTAACAGTCACTTGGACAAGTGTGGATTAATTAAGGAAAACCAGCATGGAGTTGTTAAAGGCAAATCATGTTTAACTAACTTGATTGAGTTTTTTAATGAGGTAACAGAAAGGGTTGCTGAGGGCAATGCGGTTGATGTGGTGTATATGGATTTCCAAAAGGCGTTTGATAAAGTGCCACATAATAGGCTTGCCAGCAAAGTTGAAGCTCATGGAATAAAAGGGGCAGTAGCAACATGGACACAAAATTGGCGAAGTGACGGGAAACAGAGGGTAATGGTGAACGGTTGTTTTTTGAACTGGAGGAAGGTATACCGTGGTATTCCCCAGGGGTCGGTACTAGGACCACTGCTTTTCTTGATATATATTAATGACTTGGACTTGGGAGAACAGGGTACATTTTCAAAATTTGCAGATGACACAAAACTTAGAAGTATAGTGAACAGTGAGGAGGATAGTGATAGACGTCAAGAAGACATAGACAGGCTAGTGAAATGGGTGGACACGTGGCAGATTAAATTTAACGCAGAAATTTGCAAAGTTATACATTTTGGTAGGAAGAACGAGGAGAGGCAATATAAGCTAAAGGGTACAATCCTGAAGGGGGTGCATGAACAGAGAGACCTGGGGGTAGATGTGCACAAATCGTTAAGGGTGGCAGGGCAGGTTGAGAAAGTGGTTAAAAAAGCATACGGGATACTGGGTTTCATAAATAGAAGCCATGGTGTGGAGATGCCGGAGTTGGACTGGGGTGGACAAATGTAAGAAGTCACACAACACCAGGTTATAGTCCAACAGCTTTCTTTGAAATCACAAGCTTTCGGAGCGCTGCTCCTTCGTCCTCCCTCCGGAGGGTCGCTGCCCTAAGCTCGACATGTATGCTCAAGCTGTCAGGAGATGCATCAACGCCAGATTCATCAGCCGCACTCACAAGACAGTCCAGAATGTCACCCAAGAACAACGCAACGCCATCCACGCTCTCAAGACCAACCGCAACATTGTCATCAAACCAGCAGACAAAGGAGGCGCCATCGTCATACAGAACAGAACGGACTATTGCAAAGAAGTATACCGACAACTGGACAACCAGGAACACTACAGACAGTTACCCGCAGATCTGACCAAAGAACACACCCACCAACTCAACAGATTGATCAAGACCTTCGATCCAGACCTTCAAAGCATCCTACATGCTCTCATCCCACGTACTCCCCGCGTGGGAGACTTCTACTGCCTCCCAAAGATACACAAAGCCAACACACCCGGACATCCTATCGCATCAGGCAACGGGACCCTGTGTGAGAACCTCTCTGGATATGTCGAGGGCATCCTGAAACCCATCGTACAGGGAACCCCCAGCTTCTGTCGTGACACTACAGACTTCTTACAGAAACTCAGCACCCATGGACCAGTTGAACCAGGAACACTCCTCGCCACGATGGACGTCTCGGCACTCTACACCAGTATCCCCCACGATGACAGCATCGCTGCGACAGCCTCAGTACTCAACACCAACAACAGCCAATCTCCAGACGCCATCCTACAACTCATCCGCTTCATCCTTGACCACAATGTCTTCACCTTCGACAACCAGTTCTTTACCCAAACACACGGAACAGCCATGGGGACCAAATTCGCACCCCAATACGCAAACATCTTCATGCACAAGTTCGAGCAAGACTTCTTCGCTGCACAGGATCTCCAACCAACGCTATACACCAGATACATCGACGACATTTTCTTCCTATGGACCCACGGCGAAGAATCACTGAAAAGACTACACGATAACATCAACAAGTTCCATCCCACCATCAAACTCACCATGGACTACTCCTCAGAATCGGTTTCATTCCTGGACACACGAATTTCCATCAAAGACGGACACTTCACTCTACCGCAAGCCCACGGACAACCTCACGATGCTTCACTTCTCCAGCTTCCACCCCAACCACGTGAAAGAAGCCATCCCCTATGGACAAGCCCTGCGAATACACAGGATCTGCTCAGACGAGGAGGAACGCGATGGACACCTACAGACACCGAAAGAATCCCTTGTAAGAACGGGATATGACGCTCGACTCGTCGATCGATAGTTCCGACGGGCCACAGCGAAAAATCGCATAGACCTCCTCAGAAGACAAACACGGGACACAACCAACAGAGTACCCTTCGTCATCCAGTACTTCCCCGGAGCGGAGAAACTACGCCATGTTCTTCGCAGCCTTCAACATGTCCTTGATGATGACGAACACCTTGCTAAGGCCATCCCCACGCCTCCACTACTCACTTTCAAACAGCCGCCTAACCTCAAACAGACCATCGTTCGCAGCAAATTACCCAGCTTTCAGGAGAACAGCGACCACAACACCACACAACCCTGCCACAGCAACCTCTGCAAGACATGCCAGATCATCAACACAGATACCATCATCACACATGAGGACACCACCCACCAGGTACATGGTACATACTCATGTGACTCGGCCAACGTTGTCTACCTCATACGTTGCAGGAAAGGATGCCCCGGAGCATGGTACATCGGCGAGACCATGCAGACACTGCGACAACGGATGAACGGACACCACGCAACAATCACCAGGCAGGAGTGTTCCCTCCCAGTCGGGGAACACTTCACATGACAACGCAAAATCGTCGAGCAGAAACTGATAGCCAAGTTCCGCACCCATGAGGACGGCCTCAACCGAGATCTTGGGTTCATGTCATGCTACATGTAACCCCACCTGATGCAGGGTCATCCAGACTCGAGTCGACATTGGCTTGTTCTCTCTACACAGATGCGGCCAGACCTGCTGTGATTTCCAGCAAATAAAATGTTTTTTGTCTGTTTTTTGTTTTTCATACAGACCCCAGCATCTGCAATATTTGACCCTTTGTGACCCCACCTCATTGTTCTTTGATGTAATGTTTTCCTGACTGACCTGTTTGGACACCATTCACACCTTTGATTGCTGTGATTATCTCTCTGCCGAGGTGTGATAAATGGCAGTTGGAAACATTACCTGTAAACATCTGACATGATTCTCTGACTATATAAGCTGTGTCTTTATGCATTTCTCCACTTCACCTGACGAAGGAGCAGCGCTCCGAAAGCTTGTGATTTCAAATAAAGCTGTTGGACTATAACCTGGTGTTGTGTGACTTCTTACATTCATAAATAGAGGCAGAGAACAAAAGCAAGGAAGTTATGATGAACCTTTATAAAACACTGGTTCGGCCTCAACTGGAGTATTGTGTCCAATTCTGGGCACTGCACTTTAGGAAGGATGTGACGGCCTTAGAGAGGATGCAGAAAAAATTTATGAGAATTATTCCACGGATGAGGGACTTCAGTTACATGGATAGACTAGAGAAGCTGGGGTTGTTCTCCTTAGAGCAGAGAAGGTTGAGAGGAGTTTTGATAAAGGTATTCAAAATCATGATGGGTCTAGACAGAGTAGATAGAGAGAAACTGTTCCCGTTAGCGGAAGGGTCGAGAACTAGAGGACACAGATTTAAGGTGATTGGCAAAAGAACCAAAGGCAACATGAGGGAAAACTTTTTACACAGCAAGTGGTTAGGATCTGGTACGCACTGCCTGAAAGGGTGGTGGAGGCAGACACAATCATGGCTTTCAAAAGGGAAATGGATAAGAAAAAAATTTGCAGGGCTACGGGGAAAGGGTGGGGGTGTGGGACTAACTGAAGTGCTCTTGCAGAGAGCTGGCATGGGCTCGATGGGCCGAATGGCCTCCTTCTGTGCTGTAACCATTCTATGATTCTAATCTGTCACTATACGTATCCTCTCCCTGCAGGGAAAGTGCTGGACATTGAGTTAATGCCATTCTTAAAGGATCTGACACGAAGCAAGATGACAGACGAGCACTCCACAATGCCCCTGCCGATGTCCAGCACCATTATGACTAGCATGTTGCTTACCACCATCACAACCGAGGAAGCACTGGCAGCAAAGCCTAGGGGCACATGGCAACAGGTAAACCAGATTGTACCAGGTTACAAGCCGCACCCTCCAGTCACCAGGAGCAGCGAGTAGCAAATATTCCTCCCCTCAGCAAAGTGTAATGGAGCAGATGTTCTTCTCAGGCTAGGGTACAGGACTATAGCAAGCAGTACCTCGTAAACCAATTAAATGATGCTGGGATTAGCAGTTCATGTTGCCACTTCAGGATATAATAAGTCTGTCCTCCCATGAGAGTCTGTGCACCTCCTGGTCCATCTTGTCAAATCACTGATGTGACACAGAGCAGCTGTGGGTACACCACAGTCCCTCAGAGTCTTTATTATCACCAGAAAAGCACATCAGACCCTCTCAGGAAACAAATCAGAGCAAGAAGGGAATTGCATATTTACAGTTCACACTCAGGGCAACAATTGGGGTCTCTTTTCTGATTATTTCATTGTCTTTCACACATTGACACCACAATTCTATTAATCACATTTATGTTGCACCTTAGAGTAGCATCCCAAGACACTTCAGAAAGGAGACAAAATGGACACAGACCATGGGTGGGGAATTAGGAGAGGGGACTAAAGGTATAATTGAATAGGATGGTCTTGAGAAGGTGTTTTAAGGGTGGGGAGAGATGGAGGTGTTTACAGAGGGAATGCTAGAGTGTCGTGCTGAGATCACCGAAACATTTTGGCCCCGATGGTGGAAGGTGTACAAGGGACCAGAGTTGGAGGAAATTATGGCTCAGATCAGGCTTCAGGTCGGAGGAAATTGGTTGGGGTGAGGCTATGTGGGGATTGGTTGGGGTAAGGCTGTGTGGGGATTGGTTGGGGAGAGGCTGTGTGGGGATTGGTTGGGGAGAGGCTGTGTGGGGATTGGTTGGGGTGAGGCTGTGTGGGGATTGGTTGGGGAGAGGCTGTGTGGGGATTGGTTGGGGAGAGGCTGTTGGGATTTATAGATGAGGTTGGGGATTTTGAAATAAATACATTGTGGGATTGGGAGACAGTGTTGGTGAGTGGAGGTTAGAATGATGGGCAAGCAGACAGTGCAAGGTAGGATGCAGGTAGTTGAATTTTGCACAGGGTGGAGATTATAGAGGCCAAAAAGAGGGAAATTGAGTCTGGCGGTGACAAAAGTGCAGATAAAGGTTTTGGTCGCAGTGTGGAGGAGGTAGAGGTGGAGGCTGCTGATGTTGCAGAGATGGAAGTTAAGAGGTTTTGATGGTGGCAGAGTTTGGAGTTAACTCTTGGTCAGACAGGATGTCATAGTTGTGGTCCATCTGGTGTAGGCTGACCAAGCATTTAGGAGGGAGATCGAGTCAATGACGAGGACTAAAGATAGCCGAGAAAATTGTGGCTTATTCACAACTTGATATCAGGAAATCAGATAACATAGCAATAGTTGGTGTCGTTTTTTTCATTCTCAGGACGTGGGCATCGGTAGCAAAGCTGACATTTATTTCCAGACATTTAGAAACTAAATTCAAATTCTCAAACTGTTATGGTGGGATTTGCACTCACTTTGTGTCAGTGGGGTAAACTGACATAGCTCCTGAGGGTCCCTGAGCGACACCAGGCCCCCAAGAGACTCCAGATCCCCTGTCCGAGGTCACAAGTTGTTGGATTGCTGTTACCTGGTGGATTATCTCCTGATGGACCTCACTTGTTGCTACTCTCCTGTCTGGTCTCTGTACTGTATTTCTCCCAATCTAATTGCTGTCATTTTCTTTGCTCACTCATTTCATTGTCACTCAATTGCCTTGTTCTCCCTCTCTTATTT
The DNA here is from genome assembly GCF_052327205.1 of Somniosus microcephalus. NCBI lineage: Eukaryota > Metazoa > Chordata > Chondrichthyes > Squaliformes > Somniosidae > Somniosus > Somniosus microcephalus. The sequence goes on from NC_141011.1 coordinate 32,889,692, forward strand.
CTTCCTTATTTTGTCTCTCAAAAAATCTATTTCCTTTTATGACTCCCTACTCCATCCCCGTCTTCCTGTTCTGTTACCTCTCTGTCTCCTCTGACCCCCTCATCGTTGCCCCGAGCTCGTGTAGGCTGGAGCAAGAACAGTCGCCGAGGTAAACCCCACCCTCGACATGATGCTCTTTGATTGGACTGATTATGAAGATATGAAGCCAGAAATGTGGCCATCAGCAAAGAAAAAAGGTAATGGGTGGGGGGGAGTGAGTCTGTGGGGGTGGGGGTGGGGGGGGGCGTTGAGCCTGTGGGGTGGGGTTGAGCGTGCGGTGGGCGCGGGCATGTGAGTGCACAGTGAAGGGGCGCGAGCAAGCGAGTGCATGGGGGGAGTGGGCACGCAGCGGGGTCGGACCATGCTGGGGAAGCGAGTCTGTGGGTAGGGCGTGAGTGCACGCGAAGGAAGCGGACGTGCAAGTGCGCAGGGTATCGAGCACATCGGGGGCGCAAGCGTGTGTGGGGCAGGGAGTGAGCCTCAGCAGGTTTTAGGGGAAGAGAGTTTCAGTTTTCCACTTTTCTTTGTGTGAAGAAATGCTTCCTGACATCACCCCTGAACGGCCTACCTCTAATTTTAAGGATATTCCCTCTTGCTCTGAAGGTCCCACACCAGAGGAAATAGTTTCTCTTCATCTACCCATCAAATCCTTTAATTATCTTAAACACCTCAATTAGATCACCGCTTAATCTTCTATACTCAAGGGAATACAATCCTAGTCTATGCAACCTGTCCTCATAACTTAACCCTTTTAGCCATGGTATCTGCTGAATCTCTGCTGCGCCCCCTCCAAGGCCAAGATATCCTCCTGAGGTGCGGTGCCCAGAATTGAACACAGTACTCTAAATGGAGACTAACCAGAGCTCTGTACAACAGTAACATAACTTCCACATCTTTGTATTCCAGCCCGCTTGAGTTAAAGTTTAACATTCCATTAGCTTTTTAAAATATGTGATTTCTGCACTTGGACCTCTAAATCTCTCTGCTCCTCCACAGTTCCTAGCTTCTTGCCATTTAGAAAACACGCTGATCCATCTTTCTTAGGTCCAAAGTGGATGACCTCACACTTCCCCACACTGAACTCTATCTTTTGAATACACTTTTGCCCATTCACTTAATCAACTTAGTTCGTGACAGGTATGAATAAATGCAACTTTTGCACACTAACAAAACTGTTTCCTTCCAAAGGATTGATATTTTTATTCTGTTTCCTTCTTGTAGATAAGCGTCGCAGCAAGAACCTGAGTAACGGGAACCTAACCTCACTGGCTGAAGTGGAACCATGCGATCATCACCTGGACTGCCTGCCTGGTACCTGCACAGTTCCTGACCGGCCTGAGGCTCTAACCCATCGCTCAGAGTTCTTTAATAATGAATGAGGTTTCTCAGCCAAGCTTCTGGGGCAGTCACTGTTACAACCAGAAGTCTGAGCATTGATCTGGAGTGGTCATTTGTGGCTCTGTTCATCTTTTAGCTGTGACTCAGTGACCATTACTGGTAAAGGAGAAAAATCAGAAAATGACAAAAAAAATGAGAGCAGTGACTATTAGAAATGGATGAAACAGCTGTGGCTACGGATTGGGACTGTGTGTGACCGTGTTCCAACACAGTAACGTGGTTACACTGCAGTCCCCTCTTCAGTCTCATGTCCATTGTTATTGTTTAGTTGAGTGTGCAGTGAGGGTGGAGTCGGTTGTGGATGTGTTCCAAGCAGCAGCGGCGACTTGGCTCAGTGGTAGCACTCTCACCTCTGATTCATGCACCACTCCAGAGATTTGAGTACATAAACCAGGTTGAGGGAGTGCTACACTGTCAGAGGTGCCATCTTTCAAATGAGATGTTAAACCGTGGCCCCCTCAGATGGATGTAAAAGGTCCTGTGGCACTATTTGAAGAGCTGGAGAGTTCTCCCTGGTCAATATTGATCTCTCAGCAACACCTAAACAGATTACGATAGCAAAATACTGCAGATGCTGGAAATCCGAAATAACAACAGAAAATGCTGGAAAAACTCAGCAGGTCAGGCAACATCCGTGGAGAGAAATTTGAGTTGACGTTTCGGGTTGAAACCCTTCTTCAAAACTGGAAAGAAAAGAAAATAGATCGAAGGCAAGACTGTGATCGAACAAAAGAAGAAAAAGAGACAATAAAAGGTATTCGAAACCAGACGAGATGGTAATAGGCCCGTGGAGACAAAAGGCAGTTGAGATTAGGTGTGAAGTGTACTGGCAGGTAAGAGACAGCTGCCAGGTGAGAGAGAGAAACAAAAGGAAAGGAGGTGGGGGGGGGGGAAGGAGGACCCAAATCAAAGGGGTGGAAAAAAATATAAGTAAAAACGTAATAGGGGCCGAGGTTATGATCTGAAATTGTTGAACTCGATATTGAGTCCGGAAGGCTGCAAAGTGCCTAATTGGAAGATGAGTTGCTGTTCCTCGAGTTTACGTTGAGCTTCCGTGGAACAATACAAGAGGCCAAGGACGGTGAGGTCCGAGTGGAAATGGAGCGGTGAATTAAAATGACAGGCAACCGGAAGCTCGGGGTCACCCTTATGGACCCACCCCGCCTCCTGTAAGGACTCTATTCCATTCTCCCAGTTTCTCCGTCTCCGCCGTATCTGCTCCGACGATGCCACCTTCACAGAATCACAGAAACCCCACAGTGCAGATAGAGGCCATTTCGGCCTATCGAGCCTGCACCGACACATGTCCACACCAGTGCTTCCGACATGTCTTCCTTTTTCCGCAACTGAGGATTCCCCTCTACCGTGGTCGACACAGCCCTCGACCGTGTCCGTTCTATCGCCTGCACTTCTGCCCCTCCCTCCCAGAACCACGATAGGGTTCCCCTTGTCCTCACCTTTCACCCCACCAGCCTCCACATTCAACGGATCATCCTCCGCCATTTCCGCTACCTCCAAAGTGATCCCACCACCAAACACATCTTCCCCTCCCCTCCCCTTTCAGCATTCCGTAGGGACCGCTCCCTCCGAGACACCCTAGTCCACTCCTCTATCACCCCAAACAGCCCTTCCCCTTTGCCTGGCACCTTCCCGTGCAAGCGCAGGAGCTGTAACACCTGCCCCTATACCTCCCCCCTTCCCACTGTCCAGGGCCCCAAACACCCCTTCCTGGTGAAACAGCGATTTACTTGTACTTCTTGCAATCCAGTATACTGTATTCGCTGCTCACGATGCGGTCTCCCCTACATTGGGGAGACCAAACGCAGATTGGGTGACCACTTTACGGAACACCTCCGTTCAGTCCGTAAGGGTGACCCCGAGCTTCCGGTCGCCTGTCATTTTAATTCACCGCTCCATTCCCACTCGGACCTCACCATCCTTGGCCTCTTGTATTGTTCCACGGAAGCTCAACGTAAACTCGAGGAACAGCACCTCATCTTCCGATTAGGCACTTTGCAGCCTTCCGGACTCGATATCGAGTTCAACAATTTCAGATCATAACCTCGGCCCCTATTACTTTTTTACTTATATTTTTTTCCACCCCTTTGTTTTGGGTCCTCATTTCCCCCCCACCCCCTCCCCTCCTTTCCTTTTGTTTCTCTCTCTCACCTGGCAGCTGTCTCTTACCTGCCAGTACACTTCACACCTAATCTCAGCTGCCTTTTGTCTCCACGGGCCTATTACCACCTCGTCTGGCTTCGAATACCTTTTATTGTCTCTTTTTCTTCTTTTGTTCGATCGCAGTCTTGCCTTCGATCTATTTTCTTTTCTTTCCAGTTTTGAAGAAGGGTTTCGACCCGAAACGTCAACTCAAATTTCTCTCCACGGATGTTGCCTGACCTGCTGAGTTTTTCCAGAATTTTCTGTTGTTATACCTAAACAGATTATCTGGTCATTATCTCATTGCTGTTTTTAAGAGCTTGCGATGTACAAATTGGCTGCCATGTTTGCTACATTACAACAGTGACTACACTTCAAAAGTACGTCATTGGCTGTAAAGAGCTTTGGGACGTCCTGAGGTTGTGAAAGGCGCTATATAAATGTACGATAGCAAAATACTGCGGATGCTGGAAATCTGAAATAACAACAGAAAATGCTGGAAAAACTCAGCAGGCCAGGCAGCATCCATGGAGAAAGAAACAGAGTTAATGTTTCAGGTCGATGACCTTTCATCAGAACTGGAAAAAAGCAGGAAATGGAAAGCAGGTTTAGGGGCTGGGAAAAGGGGGAGGGAATGAAAGAACAAAAGGGAAGGTCAGTGATAGGATAGAAAGCAGGAGAGATTAAGAGACATTGAGAGACATTAAGAGATATTCAAGGCGAGAGGAGGTGGTAATGGGACAGGTTAAGATGAAGTGTGAATTGCGCTGGCAGAATGAAGGACAGCTGCCATGTGGGAGGGAAGAAGAAAAAAAAAGAAAATATATGTGATAGGGGCTGAGGTTATGATCTGAAATTGTTGAACTCTATGTTGAGTCCAGAGGGCTGTAGAGTGCCTAATCGAAAGATGAGGTGCTGTTCCTCGAGCTTACGCTGAGCTTCCGTGGAGCTGTGCAAGAGGCCGAGGATGGTGAGGTCCGAGTGGGAATGGAGCGGAGAATTAAAGTGACAGGCCACCAGGAGCTTGGGGTCCCCCTTACGGACTGAACGGAGGTGTTCCGCAAAGCGGTCACCCAATCTGCGTTTGGTCTCCCCAATGTAGAGGAGACCACATCGTGAGCAGCGAATACAGTACACTGAATTGCAAGAAGTACAAGTAAATGTAAGTTGCTTCTTTCTGATTGTAATTTGAACAATGAATAAGTGGCTAAGCCTTTCAGTAGCCTGGCACAGTTAGCAGCAAGAACCCAGAACATGTTAATCTGATTGCTTATTATTGCTGTGATTACTTCATCTCAGGACTATTCACTGCGGGTTTCACACTGAGCACTTCCCCCCACCCCCAACCTTTCAGACTCCGTGCAGTTAATTTAACAGAGACTAAGAAATCCAGTGGGAGACTCATTAACATTAATTGTTGAACACAATAATCTAATAGTTCAGGGAGCAGAGGGGGATTAATTGCCAGTGCTGCAGGCAGCAAAACATTGGCACCTAAGAGCTAGTAACTCGGGTGGAAAACAAAAGGACACTGGATAGTGTCCCGTCGTGCTGTGTGCCTGATGCACATTTTCTGTTCTGCTGCCATCTCTCCACAGCTGCTGTATAATCACTGGAGGCACTGACTGAAACAGTTATAAAACACACACCACATGCCTGTCTTGTGATTATCTGTATGATTCCTGATGTCAAATGACTTGAAGATGGTTTGTTGGGAAGCAGATGCTGGAAAAACTTAACAGCTTTTCCTTGTTCTGTACTTCATGAATCAAAGGGTAAGGATTTAAACAGCGGGATTCACCCAGTTCAACACATTTCATCAGGGGAGCAAAGAACTGTGACGATTGGACATGTGATAATGCCCACACTGGAGGGGAATTGAAACCTACATTAAAATCAAATTTAACAATATATTCAGAACAAACACTATATCTGGTGAGAGTGCCGATTTTCACTGCCATCTGGTAGGTGCAGGACTCAAGTCTCTGACCAGACAAAATACACTGGCACCTATATCAGGACCAGCTTTCCAAATTCAGCAAATTCTAGGATAGACTGTCATGGATATCTCCCTCCCTTCAGGCACAGAGGCAGAGCAGAGTTACACAACAACCATTTGCATTTATATAGCACATTTAATGCAGTAAAACATCTCAAGGCACTTCACAATCGTGTAATCAGGCAAAAATTGACACCAAGCTACATAAGGTGATATTAGGACAGGTGAGGAAAAACTTGGTCAAAGAGGTAGGTTTTAAGGAGGAGAGAGAGATGGAGAGGTTTAGGGTGGGAATTCCAAAGCTTGGGGCCTAGAGAGCTCCGCTGCCAATGGTGGGGCAAAGGGAACGGGGGATACACAGGAGACCAGAATTGGAAGAGCGCAGATATCTCTGTGGGAGGGGTGTGGTTTGGTTGTAGGGCTGGAGGAGGTTACAGAGATAGGGAGGGGTGAGTTCATGGAGGGATTTGTAGACAAGGATGAGAATTTTAAGATCAAGGTGTTGCCGGACCAGGAGCCAATGCAAGCCAGCGAGCACAGGGGTGACGGGTGAACGGACTTGGTGCAAGTTAGGATGCGGGCAGCAGAGTTTTGAATGAGCTGAAGTTTGTGGAGGGTGGAAGGTGGGACGCCAGGCTAAGAGAACATTGGAATAGTCTAGAGGTAAAAAAGGCATGGATGAGGGTTTCAGGAGCAGATGGGCTGAGGCAGGGGCCGATACGGGTGATGTTATGGAGGTGGAAGTAGGCGGCCTTGGGGATGCAAAGGATATGGCGTCAGAGTTCAATAGGATGCCCGAGGCTGCGAACAGCCTGGTTCAGCCTCCGACAATGGCCAAGGAGGGAGATGGAGTCGGTGGGTAGGGAACGGCGTTTGTGGTGGGGACTGAAGACAATGGTTTTGGTGTTCCCAATATTTAATTGGTGGAAATTTCTGCTCATCCAGGACTGGATGTCTGTGTGGTGATTGTCTGTGCGATATTTGTCTGGCTGTATTGTGTCTGTCTGTGCCATGTCTATCTTTGTAGTGTCTGTCTGTCTACCGCATGTGCAGCAGTTGTGATAATTTGTGTCAAAGTCCCGCGACTTCATGAACTGAGCAGCTTGTTTGTGTCTCTTTCCCACAGGTTGGTGCTGTGACCTCCGACAGCACATCTGCAAAGCCCACAACCGCGGCCTCAACAACAAGTGCTATGATGACTGTATGTGTGCAGAAGGTGGGTGCTGCCTCAGGCTCAGACTCATTCATAGTCACCTAGCCTCGGGCAGTGGGCATCGGACCCATGGGTTTAATCTCCCCGCTCACTTACTCACTCCTCCTCGGGCTCCCAGTATTGCGAATCCAAGTCAGTTGAGCTGCTGGAATAGGGAGCTCGCTGCTTGGGGACAACACAGGTTCCATCCTGAGGTCGAGTCCAGTGGTGCTGTTGAGAGGCAGATGTTGGTCCACGGACAGGCTGTTATTAGGGTCGGGTCAGGGATTGACTCTGCAGCACAAACTGCCTAAAGTACGAGATTGTATGTATCAGGATGGTAAATGGGGAAAGGGGCTCAGTTTTGTTAGAAGTGCAGTTAAAGTTGGTGACCGAGCCGGATCCCACTGGGTGAACCCCAAGGACTGAAAACCCTCTGAAGCTCTTCTGTCTTCACCAGGTCTCCGCTGCTATGCCAAGTTCCATCGGAATCGGAGAGTGACCCGAAGGCGAGGACGGTGCGTGGAACCAGATTCGGTCAATGTCGATCACGGATCGTTTATTACGGTCTGAACGGACTTCCGAAGGAATCCAGCTGTTTTGATCCAAGCAACCGGTCAAAGAAAATCCTCAACTCCATTAACAGCGGCAAAAATCTCGATGGTTCCAAAAAATGGCTGAGACTGTCCTGATAGACGATGCCATGTCAGAGCTGCCTGGAATACAGTCCTTGGCAATCGCTCCCATACACCCCACCCATACCCAACACCCCATCACTACAATCCCATTCCCCCACCCATACCCAACACCCCATCACTACAATCCAACACCCCCCACCCATACCCAACACCCCATCACTACAATCCCATTCCCCCACCCATACCCAACACCCCATCGCTACAATCCCATTCCCCCACCCATACCCAACACCCCATCGCTACAATCCAACACCCCCCACCCATACCCAACACCCCATCACTACAATCCCATTCCCCCACCCATACCCAACACCCCATCACTACAATCCAACACCCCCCACCCATACCCAACACCCCATCACTACAATCCCATTCCCCCACCCATACCCAACACCCCATCACTACAATCCAACACCCCATCACTACAATCCAACACCCCCACCCATACCCAACACCCCATCGCTACAATCCCATTCCCCCACCCATACCCAACACCCCATCACTACAATCACATTCCCCCACCCATACCCAACATCCCATCACTACAATCTAATACCCCCCACCCATACCCAACACCCCATCACTACAATCTAATACCCTCCCTTGTTCACACTGCTCCATACACCACTACTCATTTGTTACTTTACTAACCTGCCTCTCATGCCCAACACTAAAATTAAGTTTGAATGCCATGTTTTATAAATACAATTTGAATGTTATTTAGCAAAAAGGTGGCTACTGCAAGCTGTAGTAATAAGACCTTGTATCTAACAGTTTCTTGTTATCTTTTGATGTCAACATTTGCTTTCAAGAAGCCTCCCTGCAGCCCCCTGAAAACAGCTTCCCCTGGGACCACCTCACATCGGCTGGTGCCCCTCTCCAAAAAGCTGCCTCTATCCCTAACGGTCATTCTCCCAACAACAGATGCCACATTCACCCTCTGCGTTAACCTTGTCCTCATTATGATATTGATGCTGATTTAATATCTTGAGATAGTGACTATCCTGCAGTATTTCACCACTTTTTGTATAAATACAATTAACTCTCGATTTTTGATTTTGGTTGCAATAGAATCAGACTTTTAAAGCAAAATTGAGGCTCTGGCCCAGTCCAAGGCTGTGATCAACTTTAATCAGTGCATTGTGTACAATTAATCCAGCTGAAACTATCAGTCTAATTTTTCATCCTACCCATTTTGACTGTGTCTCCATAGGTGCTGGTACCTGCTGGCACATTGCCCAAGTGACTGTTAACTCATGTATGAGTCTAGACATTGAATATGAGTAGACTATTTGACTGTGGAGGGCAACAGAGTTGAGCTCAGTTCTGTCCTCACCTGACAACTGGATGTGATTTTCCAGCAGGGTCACTGGATAGTGATCAGGATCAGGAGCACTGGCTGATATTCTTTTCCCTAACCCAGGCACACTGAGTTCAATCATGGTGGTGTAGTGGTTATGGTACTGGATTAGCAACCCAAAGGTTGAATTCAACAAATCTGGTAATCTATGGGCTGACATCAGAAACATGATTGTGCAATCTGCTGAATTCTCATACAAACCCAATTGGTTTACTAATGTCCTTCTGGGTAGGGAACCTGCCACCCCTCCCCAGTCTGGCCTGCATGTGACTCCAGTTCCACTCTACATGGTTCACTCAATGCTCTCTGAAGTGGTCTAGCAAACCACTGTTGTAGAACAGTCACAACCAGAAAACTCGCCACCACCACCTCAGCACAGATTGAGAATCAATCTCGAGATAAAGGGAATTAAACAGCAGAGTATAATGGTCAATTCCTGGGATAGCCGTCTCTTTGGTTGCTTTTGATGACAGTGATTAAAACATGATCGGTTGCACCTTCCAATTATGCCTACTGATTGACCTTGCTTACACAGACTCTGTAGGGGGTCGTTCGGCCCGACTGCTTGCTTCTCTTCCGCAGACACGTTCGCGCCTGGGTGGCCCTGGAGATGGAGCACGCGGTGTCCGCCGGCATGCTTGAGGCCTTCCGCAACCGGTGGGCACCGCGGGGACTGGAGTACATCATCACCCCGGCCAACACAATTTTAATTTAATTTGTTAAGTTTCATTTAAAGTTATATTAGTTACAGTTTATTTGTTTAAGCACCCAATCAAAAGAGTACACAGACTCTGTAGGGGGTCGTTCGGCCTGACTGCCTGCCTCTCTTCCGCGGCCACGTTCGCACCCGGGTGGCCCTGGAGATGGAGCACGCGGTGTCTGCCGGCACGGTCGAGGCCTTCCACGACCGGTGGGCACCGCAGGGACTGGAGTGCATTATCACCCCTGGAAATACAATTTTAATTTAATTTATTAAGTTTCATTTAAGGTATTTTTGTTAAGTTAGTTTATTTATTTACGAGTTGCTCAAAAGAGTAAACAGACTCTGTAAAAGCTCTACCATAACAGCCAGTGAACAGATGACCCTTTGGGAGTGCCTGGTCTTTCCTGCTTTCAGAGCACTGCAATAATTTCTACTACTGAATATATTTAAAGATTAAGGAAGTTCAGCTCAAGCTTGGCTCAACATATTTTTCCCAGCAATAATCTCCAAATAATTTTAATATGATTTGTGTTATAATCAGGAAAGGGTTAAAGTTAGAAACAAAAACAGAGAAAATACTGAAAACACTCATCGGGTTGGTCAACATCTATGGAAAGAACAGATTCACCTCGGGTATAGGCATTTCGGGTGTGGAACAGCATCTGCAGTTTTTTGCTCTTTGTCTAAGGGTTATAACTAGGCCTCTCATCTCGTGTCCTGTGACTCAGATACAGAAGCCATCAATTTACATGGGGATTCTCCTGATTGTCTCCTGTAACTTTGGTGGAAGATCCGTGACAATCCTGGAGAAATGGTTTCAACCCCAGAGTATCTGGTAAGGAGTGTGCCAGTGATGTAAAGCCCCTGCTGATGGCAGTTCATTTCAGGCAGTCTCTTGTGTTTTCGTATTAGGGCAGATCAATACAGATATCACAGGAAAGGGGGGGGGGGGCATTGCTTGTCACATTGTTATTGTTACATTGTTTGTCACAACCATCCTGACTTGAACATATATCACCGGTTCTTCATTGTTGCTGGGTCAAAATCCTGGAACTTCCTAGCTAACAGCATTGTGGGAGTATCTTCACCACATGGATTGCAGCGGTTCAAGAAGGTGGCTCACCACCACCTTCTCAAGGGCAACCAGGGCTGGGTAACAAATGCTGGTCTTGCCAGCGACGCCCATATCCCAAGAATGAATTAAAAAGCATTGCTTTGGTTACATTGTTTCTCACACTGTTATAGTTACATTGTTTCTCACATTGTTACCACGTTGTTATAGTTGCATTGTTTGTCACTGTTATAGTTACATTGTTTGTTACACTGTTGGTTACATTACTTGTTACATTGTTACTGTCACATTTGTCACACTGCTATAGTTACATTGTTTGTCACACTGTTATAGTTACTTTGTTTGTCACACTGTTATAGTTATCTTTTTGTGTTGTGCTACATGTGAATTTATAGTGATGGTATGCATGAGGAAAGAATGAAAATTTACCAGATTTTGCACTTTTGTTTTCTATTTAATTTTATTGTTAAGCCTACATGAAACAAACAAAATCTGACAACCAATAAAAACTGTGAAATGGAAAGCCCTGGCTCAGTTCGTCTCCCATCACGATTTACAGCTGATTATTTCAGTCACACTGCAGTGGCAGAGACAATGAAACCCATGCTGAGACACCAAGAATTGCTTCTGTCAATCATTTATTTGTTACTTGCTCAACTGTTGGGTTGAGTTGTGTCCTTCATTTTCGCTGAATCAAAATCCTGGAGCTCCGTATCCAACAGCGCTGTGGGAGCACCTTCACCGCATGGACTGCAGTGGTTCAAGAAGAAGACCCACCACCACCTTCTCAGGGGAAGTAGGACTGGGCAATAATTTAATGTGTGAGGTAGGTTCCACAGTGCTTTTACCCTCCTCCCCTCCTGATCATAGGGCTTTGGGACATTGAAATCAGCCTTGGATCAGTTGGTAGTACTCTTGCCTCTGAGTCAGAAGGTACTGTGTTCACTTCCTAGTCCAGGGACTTGAGCACATAATCTAGGCTGACACTCCTGTGCAGTATTGAGGAAGTACTGCATTGTTGGAGGTGCTGTTTTTTTTGGATGAGACGTTAAACCGAGGTACCATCTGCCCGCAGGTGGATGTAAAAAATTACATGGCACTATTTTGAGGAAGAGTAGGGGAGATGTCCCCATTGTCCTAACCAATATTTATCCCTCAAACAACATCACTTTAACAAAAAGGATTATCTGGTCATTATCACATTGTTGTTTGGGGGCCTTGCTGTGTGCAAATTAGCTGCCCCATTACAATAGTGACAACACTTCAAAAGTACTCAATTGACTGTAAAGTGCTTTGGGACGTTCTGAAGTCATGAAAGGCACTATATAAATGCAAGTCTTTTTTTCTTTCTGTGACACACCATGATTGTACAAAATCACTTATCTTTACACAATCATGCACAATTATAGTAGACCTGCTGAATCTGGGTCCTACCAACTTTGGCATTATGATAGTGGAGAGAAGGCCCCATTACCAGAAGTGTCATTGTACATGAGATTCTCCAGATATTTTTGGCTTGCAAGCGAGTAATTTTTGTCAAGGCAGGGCCATAACATCTTCAAGTTTTACAAAGCATTGCATAAGATGCACACGAGTAGAAGAACTTGCATTTCAATAGCACTTTTCATGATCTCAGGGCCTTCACAGCCAATTAAGATTAAAAAAAAAAATGTAGTCAATATTATGTAGAAAATGCAACAGCCAATTTACAATGAGATAAATGACCAGAAAATCTGTTAGGGATGTTTCTTGAGGGATGAATATTAGCCAGGACACTGGGGGGAACTCCCCTGCTCTAATTCAAATAGTGTTATGGGATCTTTTACATCCACCTGAGAGCGGAGACAGGGCCTCAGCTTAACGTCTTATCTGAAAGATGGCACCTCCGACAGTGCAGCACTTCCTCAGTACTACACCAAAGTGTCAACCTGGATTATGTGTTCAAGTCTTTGGAGCGAGACTTGAACTTGTGACCTTCTGATTCGAGGCGAGAGAGCTACCACTGAGCCGTGGCTGACGCACTGCAGTCTGGACAGCTTTGGCTTTGTTCTTCACTGTTAGTATTTTCTCCTCCCCTCCTCTCATGAAGGTTCAGGTCCCCCCCTCCCCTGAAGGTGTCGATTCTCACTGGAGTTCAGGTCCCCTCCTCTCCTGAAGGTGCTGACTCTCACTGGGGTTCAGCTCCCCTCCTCTCCTGAAGGTACTGACTCTCACTGGGGTTCAGGTCCCCTCCTCTCCTGAAGGTGCTGACTCTCACTGGGGTTCAGCTCCCCTCCTCTCCTGAAGTTGCTGACTCTCACTGGGGTTCAGGTCCCCTCCTCTCCTGAAGGTGCTGACTCTCACTGGGGTTCAGCTCCCCTCCTCTCCTGAAGTTGCTGACTCTCACTGGGGTTCAGCTCCCCTCCTCTCCTGAAGTTGCTGACTCTCACTGGGGTTCAGCTCCCCTCCTCTCCTGAAGGTGCTGACTCTCACTGGGGTTCAGGTCCCCTCCTCTCCTGAAGGTGCTGACTCTCACTGGGGTTCAGGTCCCCATCTCTCCTGAAGGTGCCGACTCTCACTGGGGTTCAGGCCCCCTCCTCTCCTGAAGGTGCTGACTCTCACTGGGGTTCAGCTCCCCTCCTCTCCTGAAGGTGCTGACTCTCACTGGGGTTCAGGTCCCCATCTCTCCTGAAGGTGCTGACTCTCACTGGGGTTCAGCTCCCCATCTCTCCTGAAGTTGCTGACTCTCACTGGGGTTCAGGTCCCCTCCTCTCCTGAAGGTGCTGACTCTCACTGGGGTTCAGGTCCCCTCCTCTCCTGAAGGTGCTGACTCTCACTGGGGTTCAGCTCCCCTCCTCTCCTGAAGTTGCTGACTCTCACTGGGGTTCAGCTCCCCTCCTCTCCTGAAGGTGCTGACTCTCACTGGGGTTCAGGTCCCCTCCTCTCCTGAAGGTGCTGACTCTCACTGGGGTTCAGGTCCCCATCTCTCCTGAAGGTGCCGACTCTCACTGGGGTTCAGGCCCCCTCCTCTCCTGAAGGTGCTGACTCTCACTGGGGTTCAGCTCCCCTCCTCTCCTGAAGGTGCTGACTCTCACTGGGGTTCAGGTCCCCATCTCTCCTGAAGGTGCTGACTCTCACTGGGGTTCAGCTCCCCATCTCTCCTGAAGTTGCTGACTCTCACTGGGGTTCAGGTCCCCTCCTCTCCTGAAGGTGCTGACTCTCACTGGGGTTCAGCTCCCCTCCTCTCCTGAAGGTGCTGACTCTCACTGGGGTTCAGGTCCCCTTCTCTCCTGAAGGTGCTGACTCTCACTGGGGTTCAGCTCCCCTCCTCTCCTGAAGGTGCTGACTCTCACTGGGGTTCAGGTCCCCTCCTCTCCTGAAGGTGCTGACTCTCACTGGGGTTCAGCTCCCCTCCTCTCCTGAAAGTGCCGACTCTCACTGGGGTTCAGCTCCCCTCCTCTCCTGAAGGTGCCGACTCTCACTGGGGGTCAGGTCCCCTCCTCTCCTGAAGGTGCCGACTCTCACTGGGGGTCAGGTCCCCTCCTCTCCTGAAGGTGCTGACTCTCACTGGGGGTCAGGTCCCCTCCTCTCCTGAAGGTGCTGACTCTCACTGGGGTTCAGGTCCCCTCCTGTCCTGAAGGTGCTGACTCTCACTGGGGGTCAGGTCCCCTCCTCTCCTGAAGGTGCTGACTCTCACTGGGGGTCAGGTCCCCACCTCTCCTGAAGGTGCTGACTCTCACTGGGGTTCAGGTCCCCTCCTCTCCTGAAGGTGCTGACTCTCACTGGGGGTCAGGTCCCCTCCTCTCCTGAAGGTGCTGACTCTCACTGGGGTTCAGGTCCCCTCCTCTCCTGAAGGTGCTGACTCTCACTGGGGTTCAGGTCCCCATCTCTCCTGAAGGTGCCGACTCTCACTGGGGTTCAGGCCCCCTCCTCGCCTGAAGGTGCTGACTCTCACTGGGGTTCAGCTCCCCTCCTCTCCTGAAGGTGCTGACTCTCACTGGGGTTCAGGTCCCCATCTCTCCTGAAGGTGCTGACTCTCACTGGGGTTCAGCTCCCCATCTCTCCTGAAGTTGCTGACTCTCACTGGGGTTCAGGTCCCCTCCTCTCCTGAAGGTGCTGACTCTCACTGGGGTTCAGGTCCCCTCCTCTCCTGAAGGTGCTGACTCTCACTGGGGTTCAGGTCCCCTCCTCTCCTGAAGGTGCTGACTCTCACTGGGGTTCAGGTCCCCTTCTCTCCTGAAGGTGCTGACTCTCACTGGGGTTCAGCTCCCCTCCTCTCCTGAAGGTGCTGACTCTCACTGGGGTTCAGGTCCCCTCCTCTCCTGAAGGTGCTGACTCTCACTGGGGTTCAGCTCCCCTCCTCTCCTGAAGTTGCTGACTCTCACTGGGGTTCAGCTCCCCTCCTCTCCTGAAGGTGCTGACTCTCACTGGGGTTCAGGTCCCCTCCTCTCCTGAAGGTGCTGACTCTCACTGGGGTTCAGGTCCCCATCTCTCCTGAAGGTGCCGACTCTCACTGGGGTTCAGGCCCCCTCCTCTCCTGAAGGTGCTGACTCTCACTGGGGTTCAGCTCCCCTCCTCTCCTGAAGGTGCTGACTCTCACTGGGGTTCAGGTCCCCATCTCTCCTGAAGTTGCTGACTCTCACTGGGGTTCAGGTCCCCTCCTCTCCTGAAGGTGCTGACTCTCACTGGGGTTCAGCTCCCCTCCTCTCCCGAAGGTGCTGACTCTCACTGGGGTTCAGCTCCCCTCCTCTCCTGAAGGTGCTGACTCTCACTGGGGTTCAGGTCCCCTCCTCTCCTGAAGGTGCTGACTCTCACTGGGGTTCAGCTCCCCTCCTCTCCTGAAAGTGCCGACTCTCACTGGGGTTCAGCTCCCCTCCTCTCCTGAAGGTGCCGACTCTCACTGGGGGTCAGGTCCCCTCCTCTCCTGAAGGTGCTGACTCTCACTGGGGGTCAGGTCCCCTCCTCTCCTGAAGGTGCTGACTCTCACTGGGGGTCAGGTCCTCTCCTCTCCTGAAGGTGCTGACTCTCACTGGGGTTCAGGTCCCCTCCTCTCCTGAAGGTGCTGACTCTCACTGGGGGTCAGGTCCCCTCCTCTCCTGAAGGTGCTGACTCTCACTGGGGGTCAGGTCCTCTCCTCTCCTGAAGGTGCTGACTCTCACTGGGGTTCAGGTCCCCTCCTCTCCTGAAGGTGCTGACTCTCACTGGGGGTCAGGTCCTCTCCTCTCCTGAAGGTGCTGACTCTCACTGGGGTTCAGCTCCCCTCCTCTCCTGAAGGTGCTGACTCTCACTGGGGGTCAGGTCCCCTCCTCTCCTGAAGGTGCTGACTCTCACTGGGGTTCTGGTCCCCTCCTCTCCTGAAGGTGCTGACTCTCACTGGGGGTCAGGTCCTCTCCTCTCCTGAAGGTGCTGACTCTCACTGGGGGTCAGGTCCCTCCTCTCCTGAAGGTGCTGACTCTCACTGGGGTTCAGGTCCCCTCCTGTCCTGAAGGTGTTGAATCTCACTGGGGTTCAGTTCCATGGGTGCTGGTCTCCCTGTGATGTTTTGTGGCCCTTCTTCATGTGTGACTCCAGACAGTGAGTGTTGGCAGAATATCAAATCATTTAGGTCATTAGAGTGGAGGCTAATCCGTCCTTAGCAACTTCCACATGGTACACTTTCCAGCAAGAGTTACTGGATAAAGTTCAGGAGCAGGATTTCCCCCTTTCCTCACAGGGTAGCTCGCAGCCTGATACTTTGTTTATTTTAAAAGGTGCAGTGTATCAGCAATAAAATCTATCACGGTAGCGTATTTGACATATAAGGTGGAATTTTATAATCATTACTGATGGCTGCAGTGGTGTGTTACGTTGCACTTGATGTCTTGTGATACGCAATCCCGCCACAAATATTTCAATTATAATTTTAATACATTTCCAGAGTGCTTGCTCTGGGTGGTTCTTGGTCAGGGAGGTGGTCCTGCACAGCTGGTAAATCCAGACCACCCGATTGGGACCATCCCCATGTGGACAAGTGGCAAAAACCACGGCAAACTGTTGAATATCACAGCCACTGAACTGCAATTAGTGACGGCATATTACCAACATATTTGTTTTACAAATCTTTCCCCCCCAGCATCAGCGCTAAACCCCAGTTCAAAAAAAACCCTGAAATACAACAGCTTTACTTGCCAGCATCGATTTAAAATCTTGTAAGCGAACGAAAAAGCAACAGTTTAATTTTTTTCCTAATTAAGCATCCGATTAGTGCTGGGGGCAAAGGCGGCTCAGGGAGCCTTTCACTTAGAGAAATACAAGGCTAGCTGGTCACTGACTGTGTGTGATGACTATGAAACTCATCTCATGCGCTGAGCAGCTGATCCTCACACATCGCACCCAGGGCTGGGTCAATGGTCAGCTCTGCGGCGATCGGATTTGCCATCTGTTTAATCTACGAAACAAAATGTCACAAACACTGACGACAGAAGGTCAGACTCTTTGTGTTACAGCAACATTTAAACCTTGGATTCTTTCCATCCCAGTGTTAGCGAGGATTAACCCGTACAAGTCTGCAGCGCTGTTTCTGCATTAGGTCCCCCAGCATTTTCTCTTTTCTCCCGCACTACCATTGGGTTCGGGGTTGGGTGTGAGGTGGGTGGGCGCAGGGACCCGGGGGGAGCCGCTCCTTCTCCAGACAGAGCGCGGCCCGGGATCACGTGGCTCCGGGGGTCACATGGTGCGGGGGTCACGTGGGTCGGTTTGAAGTTTTTTGTGCGAGTGAAGAGGCGGCGATGGAGCTGCCGGTGGTCAATCTGAAGGTAGAGGCTGGGAGTCGGGATCGGGGATCAAGGATCAAGCTCAGGCTGCTGGGGAAACTCTTAAAGAGGGGAGGGGGGCGTCGATCCGGACCTTAAAGGGGGTGGCCCGGAAAGTCTGGCGTCAGAAAAACATCTAGAAAAAGCAGGACTTTAAATAACTCGGCGCGGGCGTGGCTGAGACATAATCCTTGCACCCCCCAGTGCCCCCTCCCTCACTGCCCCCCTGGCATCTAATCGAGGGGCTTTGGGGAGGGGGGGTTATATATAGAATAATAACAGATACCCGGGAGTGAGTTACAGGCTGGAATCTCGGATGCTCCAATTATTCCCTGGGGATGATGTTGAGGGAGATCTGCTTGGACTAGGGTTTGTTCACGTCTCTGGAATTGTAGAGTTTGTTTAATTCTCACAGAATGACCTGGGTTCTGTCCCCACAGATGATCATCATCGTGCACTGGCTCCTGACAACCTGGTGAGTGACGGATGTTAATCCTTTCATTGAATTTTGGCGTCCCACCGGTGGAGCTACGTGGCAGCATCAACAACCCAGTTACATTTCTACCCAGCCCCTTTAATTAATGTAGATAAATGTCCCACGGTGTTTCACAGAGGCGTAATCGGAAATAAGTTAATGCTGCAACAAAAGAGATATTGGGAGGGGTGACTAAAAACTGTGTCAAAGAGGTGGGTTTTAAGGAAGGTCTTAAAGGAGGAGGAGGAGGAGGAGAGGGGGTAGAGAATTCCAGAATGTGAGGGTTGAAAGCATAGCCATCAGTGAGATGCACAAAAGCCTGGAGCTGGTGGAATGAAGATTTTGGGAGGGGTGAAATTGTAGGGGTGGAGGAGATTTGCAGAGATAGGGAAGGGTGAGGCCATTAAGGGACTTAATGAGAATGCGAATTTGTTTACTGGGGGACTGGGATCCAATGTAGGTCAGTGAAGACAGGAGTGATATGTGACCAAGACTTGGTGCAGAGTAGGATACAGGCAACAGAGTTTTGGATGAGTTGAAGTTTATGGAGGAAGGAGGATGGGAGGCCGGCCAGGAGAGCATGGGAATAGTCGAGTCTGGAGGTGATCCAAGTCATGGATGAGGGTTTTAGCAGCAGATGGGCTGAGGCAGGGGCGGAGTCGAGCAATGTTATGGAGGTGGAAGTTTGATGGGGAGGAAGCTCAGCTTCGGGTCAACCACTACGCTGAGGCATTCATTTCTTTTGAAAATCCAGTCCTATTATTCACATGAGTTTAAATGTCAATTTGTTTCTCGGATGTACAGTAGTATTTTAGGTAATTAAATCCCTTTGTGCCCAGAACACACTGCAATAAAGGCAGAGCTGAAACCGCTCGCCTGTTGGAATCCCATCTATAAGATATAAATTTCCATTTTAACATTTCAGTTCCATTAACTCCTCTTACCCAGGCTACCTAACCATATTAACTACACTCAATGTTCTAAACCTGGATATGATCCTTTAAAAATGGGCCCTCATGGTGGTGTGGTTGATCTACAGCCTCAGCACCCTGAGCCATTGATTAGCAGAAGCTAGCCGAGACTATGAATGTTGGTTGTATCTCCAGTCTGGTCTCAGCCCGTGATGCACGG
Source organism: Somniosus microcephalus (assembly GCF_052327205.1). Taxonomy (NCBI): domain Eukaryota; kingdom Metazoa; phylum Chordata; class Chondrichthyes; order Squaliformes; family Somniosidae; genus Somniosus; species Somniosus microcephalus. Next base: position 32,908,689 of record NC_141011.1, read on the forward strand.
TTTTACTAGAAACAAAATTAGAGTTTATAAATGTGTTTTAAAATTATGAATTATGAAGAATACGGTTCAAGATGAACTTCAGAGGAGAGCCATTTGCTGCTGGATGAGAATCATTTGGTGCTTTAGTTCAGTTAAAGAAATGCCTTGTGCTATTGTCACAACAGAGGAGGCTGAGTGTACAGAAAGCTGAGGGCGAGGAAGGAGAGAGTGGAAGTTAAATCTTGATCTGTGTAGTTGCCTCAGCCTAGTTTCCTATTTTGTAATGCTATTGAAATTTCACGAATTCGTGTGATCTTGGGTCAGACTGCATGGAGCAGAGAATGGTTTGTGTGTGAGTTTCCACAGGGGGAGAGGAAGCAGAAAATCATATCATGTTACAGCCCAGAAGTAGCCCATTTAGCACATCCAATAGTGTCAGTGTTTTCCCCCACTTCGTTCAATCTGACTCCCCTCGCTCACTAACACTTTTTTAGTATTCCTAATTTTCAAGCAACTTTCTAATTCCCTTTTAAAATTATTTATGGACTCTGCTTCAAAATTGATTAGTGGCAGAGAATCCCACATTCTAACCACGCTCTGTGCAAAGACATGTTTCTAGTCTCCCCTTTTTGTGATTAAATTAAATTTATGCCCCCTCGTTATTGTCCCAGTGAAAACAACCTCGCTACTTGCCCTGTCACAACCTCAGTGAATCTACTCTGCGTCTTGCCCATTGTTTATTTAAAATATCAGGATCGAGAAATCCGTCCCGATTCCAGAGCGCTGTAATGTTCCTGGTGGTGATTCAGGCCCCGGACGAAACTCCCACTAAAAGCAGTCAGGGTTGAATGAACATACAAGAGTCATGGCCCATTGATGGTACGGCAACACAACTTATTTTTAACCCTTACCACAAGGGGAGTCCCACTGCCCCACCGGCTGGGCTCTCTGGCCGCTGGTGTGCGTCTGCAGTGATTTCATAAAATCATAGAAATTTACGGCACAGAAGGAGGCCACTCGGCCCATTGTGTCTGTGCTGGTCGACAAAGAGCTATCCAGCCAAATCTCACTTTCCAGATCTTGGTCCGTAGCCTTGTAGGTTACGGCATTGCAAGTGCATATCCAAGTACTTTTTAAATGTGATTAGGGTTTCTGCCTCTACCATTCTTTCAGACAGTACGTTCCAGACCCTCGCCACCCTCTGGGTGAAAAAAGTTTTCCTTAACTCCCCTCTAATCCTTCTACCAATTACTTTAAATCTATACCCTCTGGTTATTGACCCCTCTGCTAAGGGAAATAGCTCCTTCCTAACCACTCTATCTAGGCCCCTCATAATTTTATACACCTCAATTAAGTCTCCCCTCAGCCTCCTCTATTTCAAAGAAAACAACCCAGCCTATCCAATCTTTCCTCATAGCTAAAATTCTTCAGTCCTGGCAACATCCTCATAAATTGCCTCTTTACCCTCTTTGGTGCAATCACATCTTTCCTGTAATATGGTGACCAGAACTGTACACAGTAAATGAGGTCTCCACATCCCTGGTCTTGCTGGGTTCTTGCCCGTTTCTGGGATCCCCATGAATAGCAGGGCCCCAATCTCTGACCTGGGTAATAATCTGGTTCCCTGATGGCCGAGTTTAGGCTGTACAGAGCCAGAAGGTCACAGATCAATCCTGAGTTTGTGCTGAATGAGTTGGAAAAGGAAGGAGGTAGAGTTAAAATTGCTTGAGCGATGCTGAAACAATTTCTGGTCACAAATACAGATTGATGTAACCCTGAGGATATTAATAAGGATTTAATTGATTTATCCCAGGGACTGGTGGTAATTAATCTGTACAAGTGTGGTTGCTGCTATTGTGGACAGGCTGGGCCAGGTTATGAGAACGAAGTGTGGAGGCAAGAAGACTTTGTTTAGCTCGTTGAGCCAGGCACCATAGTGAACTGTCGCTAACTTAATCCGCATCGTAAAGGCAGCACAAGCTGGTTGTAAGGCAAGTGCGTCTTCGATCAGCTGGCCAGGACAAGGTGGCGGGAGGTGTGGAGGGGCCCCTATCTTGGGCACCCCTAACCTTCAAGGAGGTTGTTTTTTTTTTGGTGGGGCTGGGATGCTGGGACGGACGGACGGGGGGTGGGTTGGTGAAAGTCAGCTGAGATATTGATATTGCCTCACTGCTACTTAGAGGCCCATTGCCTGCTCAGGAGGGAAACGGGAAAAGTGTCATTTCTAAGCCAGTCTTGCACATCTCTCCCTTTTCCATTACAAAGCAGCAGTGAGCTGGGAGTGTTTTTTTATAGTCATTCATGGGATGTGGGCGTCGCTGGCAAGGCCAGCATTTATTGACCATCCCTAGTTGCCCTTGAGAAGGTGGTGGTGAGCCGCCTTCTTGAACCGCTGCAGTCCGTGTGGTGAAGGTACTCCCACAGTGCTGTTAGGGAGGGAGTTCCAGGATTTTGACCCAGCAACAATGAAGGATCGATGATATACTTCCAAGTCAGGATGGTGTGTGACTTGGAGGGGAACTTGGAGGTGGTGCTGTTCCCATGCGCCTGCTGCCCTTGTCCTTCTAGGTGGAAGAGGTCGCGGGTTTGGGAGGTGCTGCCGAAGAAGCCTTGACAAGTTGCTGCCGTGCATCTTGTAGATGGTACACACTGCAGCCACGGTACGCCGGTGGTGGAGGGAGTGAATGTTTAAGGTGGTAGATGGGGTGTCAATCAAGCGGGCTGCTTTGTCTTGGATGGTGTTGAGCTTCTTGAGTGTTGTTGGAGCTGCACTCATCCAGGCAAGTGGAGAGTATTCCATCACACTCCTGACTTGTGCCTTGTAGATGGTGGAAAGGCTTTGGGGAGTCAGGAGGTGAGACACTTGCCGCAGAATACGCAGCCTCTGACCTGCTCTTGTTGCTACAGTATTTGTGTGGCTGGTCCAGTTACGTTTCTGGTCAATGGTGACCCCCAGGATATTGATTGTGGGGGATTCAGCAATGGTAATGCTGTTTAATGTCAAGGGGTGGTGATTAGACCCTCGCTTGTTGGAGATAGTCATTGCCTGGCACTTGTGTGGCGCGAATGTTACCTGCCACTTAGCCCAAGCCTGAATGTCGTCCAGGTCTTGCTACATGTGGACATGGACTGCTTCATTATCTAAGGAGTTGCGAATGGCACTGAACACTGCAGTTACCAGCGAACTTCCCCATCTGACCTTATGATGGGGGGAAGGTGAAGATGGTTGGGCCTAGGACACTGCCCTGAGGAACTCCTACAGCGATGTCCTGGAGCTGTGATGATTGACCTCCAACCACCACAACCATGTTCCTTTGTGCTAGGTGTGACTCCAGCCAGTGGAGAGCTTTCCCCCCCCCCCCCAATTCCCATTGACTTCAGTTTTACTAGGGCTCCTTGATTCCACACTCGGTCAAATGCTGCTTTGATGTCAAAGGCAGTCACTCTCACCTCACCTCTGGAATTCAGCTCTTTTGTCCATGTTTGGACCAAGGCTGTAACGAGGTCTGGAGCCGAGTGGTCCTGGCGGAACCCAAACTGGGCATCAGTGAGCAGGTTATTGATGAGTAAGTGCCACTTGATAGCAATGTCGACAACACCTTCCATCAGTTTGCTGATTGAGAGTAGACTGATGGGGTGGTAATTGGGCGTATTGGATTAGTCCTGCTTTTTGTGGACAGGACATACCTGGGCAGTTTTCCACATTGTCGGGTAGATGTCAGTGTTATAGCTGTACTGGAACAGCCTGGCTAGAGGCGCAGCTAGTTCTGGAGCACAAGTCTTCAGCACGACAGCCGGGATGTTGTCGGGGCCACAGCCTTTGCTGTATCCAGTGCGCTCAGCCATTTCTTGATATCACGTGGAGTGAATCGATTTGGCTGAAGACTGGCTTCTGTGATGGTGGGGACCTCAGGAGGAGGCAGATATGGATCATCCACTTGGCACTTCTGGCTGAAGATGGTTGCAAATGCTTCAGCTTTGTCTTTTGCACTCACGTGCTGGGCTCCACTATCATTTAGGATGGGGATATTCATGGAGTTAGTTGTTCATTGGTCCACCACCATTCATGACTGGATGTGGCAGGACTGCAGAGCTTTAATCTGATCCACTGATTGTGGGATCGCTTGGCTCTGTCTATAGCATGCTGCTTCCGCTGGTTAGCATGCATGTAATCCTGTGTTGCAGCTTCCCTAGGTTGGCACCGCATTTTTAGGTACGCCTGGTGCTGCTCCTGGCATGTGCTTCTACACTCCTCATTGAACCAGCGTTGGTCCCCTGGCTTGATGGTAATGGTAGAGTGAGGGATATGCTGGGTCATGAGGTTACAGATTGCAGTGGAATACAATTCTGCTGCTGCTGATAGCCCACAGCGTCTCATGGATGCCCAGTTTTGAGCTGCAAGATCTGTTCTGTATCTATCCCATTTAGCATGGTGGTAGTGCCACACAACATGATAGAGGGTGTCCTCAGTGTGAAGATGGGAATTCGTCTCCACAATGAATGTGCAGTGGTCACTGCTACCAATGCTGTCATGGACAGATGCATTTGCGACAGGTAGATCGGTGAGGATGAGGTCAAGTAGGTTTTTCCCTCGTGTTGATTCTCTCACCACCTGTCGCAGGCGCAGACTTGTAGCTATGTCCTTCAGGACTCGGCCAGCTGGGTCAGTAGTGGTGCTACCGAGCCATGCTTGGTGATGAACAATGAAATCCCCCACACAGAGTACATTCTGTGCCCTTGCTACTCTCAGTGCTTCTTCCAAGTGGTGTTCAACATGGAGGAGCACTGATTCATCAACTGAGGGAGGGCGGTAGGTGGTAATCGGCAGGAGGTTTGCTTGACCTGAGGTCCGGAGTCGAAGTTGAGGACTCCCAGGGCCAATCCTTCCCGACTGTATATCACTATGCCACCACCCCTGGTGGGTCTGTCCTGCCGGTGGGACAGGACATACCCAGGGATGGTGATGGAGGAGTTCGGGACATTGGCTGAAAGTCATACACACAGAATCATACCTGTCAGGCTGTTGCTTGACTAGTCTGTGGGACAGCTCTTCCAAGTTTGGCACAAGTCCCCAGATGTTGGCGAGGAGGACTTTGCAGGGTCGACTGGGCTGGGTGTGGCATTGTCGTGTCCGTAGCCGGTGCCGAGGTCGATGCCGGGTGGTCCGTCTGGTTTTATTCTTACTGTTTTTCGTAGTGGCTTTTTACAACTGAGTGACTCGCTCGGCCATTTCAGAGGGCAGTTGAGAGTCAACCACATTGCTGTGGGTCTGGAGTCACACATAGGCCAGACCGGGCAAGGTTGGCAGATTTCCTTCACTAAAAGACATTAGTGAACCAGATGGGTTTTTACGACAATCGGTAGGGTCATGGTCACCATTAGTGATACTAGCTTTTTATTCCAGATTTATTTAATCAACTGAACATCAATTCCCCAGCTGTCAGCACTGAGCCACAGAACAGTGCCGAGTGATTTAGGGGGTGGTAGAGATCTTTTCAGTAGGGTTGGGAACTTCTTGTTGTGAGATTCTGAACAGAGTGAAACAAGCAGAGCTTTAAAATTCCTGGGAACAACACTACCCAGAGCTGGAGGCAAAAGGGAAAGTGAAAAATCTATTGTGTTGCTTGAGCAAGATCAAGAATCTAAATATAGCATTTAAAAAGCTCTCTAATTGTGCAATTCCGCCTACGCTGGGATTGTTCTACATGCCTCGAAGAAGCTGTGACCAAGTCCCTGGAGAGAGCGTCTGATGAAGTTTTCTGTTTGACAGGGGCTGTCTGCATCACTGGCTCCCAGAACCCTACATCTGGAGTAATTATGCTGTTCTGGCCATTGGGGTTTGGGCCATCGCTCAGAGAGACTCTGTTGATGCTCTTGTCATGGTGAGTACCTCCAGCCCAACACTGGCATAATGCTTTCCTGGGTGTGAATGCATCTTCCAATTCAATGCGCTTCAGTTATATTACCCACCCGACCTCACCTCCCTGCCACCTCCATCTTTGCTGGAACACAGTTCATGAATCTTATCATGACTCATGAAGTAACACTGGGCGGCCAGCTGGTGGCGCCGTCCTAGGAGTATAAATACTCGGGCGTGGGCCCAGCTTGCTCAGGATGTTTATGTAACCAGGAACTAGTGATGTAACTAGAAATCTCATGGTTTTGAAACAGTTGATTAAAGCCTTGTTTTATACTTAAACCAAGTGCTCAGTAGTCTTTTTACATCACTTGCCACCCTTGGTACCTCACCCAAGTGACCATTTTTCATGTGAGTCTGGACAGTGAGTGTTGGCTGACTTTTCAAAAATAGGGGGCATCCCACCTGATGTTCATAGTTGCACGTATAGTCATCAGGAGTGGGGACTATGACTGATTTTTTTTTTTCCCAATTTAGCTCCCCCACCCAGCAAGTTGTACCTGCCCTACTGCCCTGAGCTCAGCTACCTCAACCCAGAGGCCGCTCAGTTGCGTCAAAAGTCGCAGCTGACTACAGCGGTTCAAGAAGACTCCCCATCACCACCTTCTCAGGGCAACCAAGGACGGGCAAAAAATGCCGGCCTTGTCAGCAACGCCCACAATCCTGAGCATCAATTAAAAAAGGAACCTGGAATCTTC